>NC_092048.1:71663846-71963846 GCF_003086295.3 Arachis hypogaea | reverse complement strand
AGACACCGTTCGGAATTAAAGCAACTAACAAAAAATACTTGAAAATAACATAAATAAACTAAAACCTAGGAATTTATCTAATAAAGGATCATGCAATAAACAAAGCAAACTAGCAGAAAACCGGAACATTACATAGTAAGAGCGAGAAGGAATATAGAATGAAAGGAACTCAACCACCTCAGTTATTCTAGCGGTCGTTTTATTCTTCAGGTTGTGTTCCTCCGTGAAGATGATTCGCTTCCCTTTGGTACCATAAAATTAGACAGAAAAGCCATAAGCAAAGCGTCAACACCAAACTTAAATGTTTGCTTGTCCTCAAGCAAAGAAGAACTAAAAACAAAAACAAAAAGTATGATGAAAGAAGAATAAAAGGATAAAAGAACAAGAGATAATTAGGATTGGGGGGTGGATGATATGAAATCAGGCGCTGAGGTGGTTTAATTGGACGTCGCATGCTACACGTACGCGTATGGCACGCGTACGCGTGGATCGCGCCAATTTCAAGCGACACGTACGCATGAACGGCCAGAATGGGAAAACGACGCGCATGCGTGGTGGGGCTTGTGCGCTAGGGATGCCACCAGCATCACTCCTGCACAACTCTCTGTTCAATTTTATTTTTCACGCACACACATGTGACGCGTACGCGTTAGCGATGCTTGCGCGTCGTGTGCTCGTTTTTTTTTTTTTTTTTTTTGAAGTTTTCGGTTCCTGTTCTAAAATAGCTGCATGATCAAAAGATACGTAAAATGAAAGAAAAACCAGTAAAAAATCTATAAAAATCAAATAAACAAGAAAATCACTACCACGAAAAATAACTAAGGATAGAAATTATCGGGTTGCCTCCCAACGAGCGCTTCTTTAATGTCACTAGCTTGACACTTGATTGTTGAATTTTCTTCCTCTTCTTCCAGTTGGTTAAAAGAAATGTGTCCAAGGGGGGAGAGGTGAAAATTAGTACCCCCTGATATAAATTCCTCCGAACAAGCTTTCTTTTATTGTGATTAGCTTGATTCACCTTGCTTGTTGGTGTAGAAGTTGGATTGTTTTTTTCTAACCTTCTCTTTTTCATGGATATTTTCTTCTATTTCTTGGTCACAATCCCTTTTTTAGTGCTTTCCTTGGTTGCCTTCACTTCATTGATTTCAAACTTTGGTGTTTGTGTGATGGTTAGAGTGTACCCTTCATCAAGAACTTCTTGAATTGGTGGTTCAATAAAACTCACCCTCTCTGCCACTTTCTGCTCCATTCGAGTGTAGATTCCCATAATTGTTTTCATCCCTTACAACCTCCTTTGTTTGTGCATCTTCCTTCTTTGTTGGTGCATCTTCCTCCTTTGTTTTTGCATCTTCCTCTTCTTCAATGTGTGAGGGTGGAAAGTTCTCTAATTCACTAGAGTATGAACTCCTTTGATTGATTTTCTCACTTTCTTCCATAGGATCTTGCATTATATCTCTTGGGAAGGAATTTGCTTGTTCCTCTTCCTAGGACTTGATAATCACCTGCACATATTTCTCTACATTTTTGACACTCATCTTTATATCATGTATGAATTCTTTCATGAGAAGCACAAGATCTGATGGTGGCTCTTGATATGAATAAGAAGGGGATGATGATTCTTGATAAGAGTAAAAAGATGATGGTTCTTGGTATGAATAGAGAGATAGTGGCTCTTGATATGGGTAGAAAGATGATGGTTCTTGATATGGATAGAGAGGTGGTGGTTCTTGGTATGGATAGAGAGGTGGTGGTTCTTGATATGAATATGGAGATGGTGGTTCTTCATAGTTGGAACTTGGAGCATTGAAGTTTCTTTGGTTTTGACTTTGCCAACCAAAATTAGGATAGTTCCTCCATCCACAATAATATGAATCACTAGTTGGGTGTGAGAAGTAACCCATGTGATCTCTCTCAATTATTTTTTCTTAGCACAAAATACCAAATAGAATTAAATGCACCATGTGGTAAATAGGCAAGCAAAGAAGAAAGAACTTAAAGGAAATTTAAACTCAATAAATAAAATAACTAGGAAGAATAAAACAACTAAGGCGACACCAAACTTAATTTTAGAAATTAAGAAAAGTATTAGTGCTAAATTTTTATTATTATTTTTTTTCGAAATTTTTAAATAAAATTTAAATAAAATTAAAGCTAAAACGCCTAATCTAAGCAATCAAACAACTAATAGTTGTTAATCACTATAAATCCCTGGCAACGGCGGCAAAAACTTGGTGCGGAATTGACAACCACAAACTAACCGGCAAGTGCATCGGGTCGTACCAAGTAATACCTCAGGTGAGTGAGGGTCGATCCCACGAGGATTGATGGATCAAGAAACAATAATTGAGTGATTGGCTTAGTCAGACAAGCAGAAAATAGTGTTTGAAAGTCCAAAAAGCATTAAATAGTAAATTCAGAGTTTGAAGACAGGCAAGTGAATAAGTTGGGAATAAAATATGGAGAAAGGAGTTAAGGTTTTAGAGTTATCTATTTTTCAATCATGCAAGATTTAATTCATGGCAAACTATATGTGACTAGACCCTAATTCCTTAGACCTTTCTAGTCTCCTCTAACTCTCATCAACTGCCAATTCCTTGGTCAATTAATTCCAATTAGAGGGTGAAGTTTAATTCTAGTTATAATGCCACAAAAATTCTAATTATCCAAATATAAGAGGATTATATGTTACATATCCCGTTAAGACCAGATAATTAGAATTTAGGAGAAATTGTTTTCAAGCTGTTGTTCAAGTAAAAAGCTTTTCCAAGTTATACAAGAACTCAATTAGAAAGAGGGTCATACTTCTGTTCCACCCAATTTCATAAAATAAAGAACGAAAACAATTCTTGAAATAGAAATCAATATATGAATTAAAATATAAAAATAATAGTATCAATCCATACAATAGACAGAGCTCCTAACCTTAACAGTGGAGGTTTAGTTGCTCTTGGTTCAGAGTGGAAAACTAGGATTATAAATTGGGCTGAGGTGGAATGGAAAATTAACTAATTGGAATCCCCCTCTTTAAGGGAAGTTTCTTTTCACTTTTATATTTAATCCTAATTAATTTAAAATCTAATTTTTAAAACTAAAATAATATCTTTTCCTATTTTAAAAGATAAAAAATAAAGTTTAAATCAGAATTAATTATAGCAATCAGCAAGTTTTCAATTGATGAGTGGGGACCACTTGCTTCGTAGGATCCATGCCTAACTTGGGAAATAACGAGAAGTGTTCTCCTAAGTCCTCCATTCTGAAGCCTCTAGTCTGTGTTTTCTTGGCTAAAAACTGGGTCAAAAATAGCCCAGAAATCTCCCCCAGCGTTTTCTGCACGTGCGGCATATCACGCGTACGCGTCAGTCACGCATACGCGTCGATGGTCTTCTTCGCGTGTCACGCGTACACGTTAGATACGTGTGCGCGTCGTTGTGCAACTTTGCTCTTCACGCGTGCGCGTACCTACGAAAGCTCCAAATCACGCGCACGCGTCAGGTACGCGCACGCGTCGCTCCTCACTGTCATCTCCTTTAATTCTTGTGCTGCAGAAACTCCATCAAATCCAGCCGAATGCTACCTAAAATAAACAGAATTGCACAAGGCTCAAAGTAGCATCAATAGTGGCTAAAAGATAATTAATTCTTAATTAAACTCAAGAAATTAAATGCAAATTCACTAGGAAAAGATAGGAAAGATGCTCACGCATCACAAATCTCGGGTCATCTTCCCTAGGAACCAATGTCTATGAGTGCACACAATTCTGGTTGTGGAAAGCAAGGGGTTTCAATGATTGAAGTAAACAAATAAAGAGATAAAAGAACGAGGCAAAATTACAATTAATAAAGTAATCAAGGAACAAAAGAACTATGTATGTAATATGAACAAGTAAAGCTTTAAAGTAAGTGAAAAGTGGTTCAGAAAATAAATGAAACCTTGACTCGGGATGAGTTGTGGAATCCCTTTCTTGCCATAACCACAACTATGATAATTATGATGGATTAATCTCACTAAGTCAACCCTCACATTGGAGAGTAAGTTAAATGAGCATAAGTGTCCCTAACCCACAAATCCTAGTTTGCTTGCTAATTACCTTAGGAACAAATTAGCGTTAGTGGGAACAAGAACAAATAACAACCCTAGAATTATCACTAAATGTTGGACATTATAGCTCTAGTAATCCATACGCTCACTTCCCCCAAGCCAAGGGGTGGAAATTACCCTATAATCAAAATTGGCATTTCATCAAACACATAGTGGACATAAACATAAAACATGGCAAAGTTGGAAAAATGATAAAAGCTATGAACCACAAATGCTCAAAATCAACGTAAGCAACTCAAACAAACATAAAATAAGCATCAAACATCAAATTCATTAACAAGAACTCAAAATTGCAAAACTATAAAAATAACTTCAAATAGAGGAAAGTGTAGGACAAAATAGTGCAACAAAAGAAAAGATGAAGGAAATACTTACAATGATGTAGCAAAATCCAAAGCCAAAATCAACTATAAAATGTTACAATGGAGATAGAATTGAAAACCCTAGGAGAGAAAATAAAGAAAACTAAACTACACTACTCCTACTCCAACTATGTGTATTTTTCTAATCTAAGTTGGCTCTCTTTGTTATCTCTTGTTGCTCCTTCATATAGCCCTTCATTTCAGCCTCCAAACCTTCAGAAATGGGCCAAAAGAGCCCCAAAATCGCAAGTCACATGTATTTTTAATGGAGGCATCCCTGGTACCTGTGCGTCCGTACAGGTCTGTGCGTGGGCACACTTGCTGATTTTTCTCCTGTGCGTGGGCACAGACCTGTGCGTACGCATAGGTCTTGATTTCCATTCTACCCTGAGCATGGGCACAGCCTGTGCGTAAGCACAGGTCCTTATTTTTACCCTGCCTTGTGCGTGGGCACAGACCTATGCATGGGCACAGGTGCTGATTTTCAATTCTGTGCATGGGCACAGAGGCTGTGCGTGAACACAGGCTGAGATGCTTTTCTCCTTTGTTTTCTTCATGTTTTCTCCTTTTTTGCATGCTTTCTTCCACTTCTACCAAACCATTCTTGCCTCTAGGACCTGAAATTACTCAACAAACATATCACGGCATCGAATGGAATAAAAGTGGGATTAAATTGGTCAATTTAAGCACAAAAATGCATGTTTTCACATTTAGGTTCAATTTAGGGGTCAAACACAAAAGTATGCTATTTTGGTGAATAAGTGTGAGTTTATATGATGAAATCCATCCAATTCAAGCTAAAATATATCATCAAATATGGACTCATCAGCGTCGTTGCCGGGGATCGAACCCGGGTCACCCGAAAACATGATGACCAAATGGGATTCTTTATGTTAAGTTTTCAGTTAACACTCCCGACCCAGTTGGCTTAAGGTGTTGGGTGATGAAGCATCCCTTAGACTTACTAACTGAAGCCTCTACTCCCCACATACACACCACAGGCACTTGGCTTGCAATCTAATCCTTGAGATATTGATGCCCATAACCTCTTTGGGTTACTAAATACTTTGTAGTTAGGTTGCTCTTGACAATGGACTTTTGGTTGATAATCCCGGGTTAGTTAACCCAAGTTATCAAGTGATAAAGCACTCCTCAGAACCTAATCATCCAAGCATATCCTAGTACAAAAGCACCACAGGTATATATCTTAATAGTCAAGCTATTGGTGCCTAGCTTATTCATTGTTTCTTTCTTTCTATTGCCAACGTTAGTACTGCCGTTAATGGCCTAACTTGGCCACTAACGTTGGCTTCCCTTTTATTCTTTCTCTTTTCTATTTGCAAGGATCTTTTGTTTACAAAGGTCTCATCTAAAGCAAACTAAGCTTATACTTAGGGGAACACTATACCCTTCAACTTTATTAGTGAACTTACTAAGTATTCAAGCATGCGCCACCACATAACCTTATTCTATCTTCTACCAAACTGGACCTTTACTATTTCTCTATTTTACAACATTTTCTTTTATTCAATCATGGGGAACAAAGCATACAACTCAAGCAAGATGAAATGACATAAGCATATAGACTAGCAAGCCAAAATTACAATAAAAAAAAGCAAACAGAATGCAAATGATTTCAACTAAAAATAACTCATGAACTAGATTTAGAGACATGTTCTGTTTCATATATGCACTCCTTATTCAATGCTAAAATGAAAAAAGACCTCTACCATCTTTTATTCTGTGGGTTGCTTTGCTTTCTTTTTCTTCTTCTTTTTCTCTTCCTCTTGTAAGTTGCTTTTTTCTCCTTTTTGAGCTCTCTCTCCTTGACTTCCTCCATTCTTCCATTGTTTGTCTCAGATTCTCATCGCTTTGCCTTGCTCTTTCTTTCTCTAGGGATTCTCATCATGAACTTCATATTTCTTGATTTATGCGTTGAGCATAGGCAAATATCCAACTAAGTAGTTGATCTTGCTTTGGGTATTTATGTCATACCATGCTCTGTTGAAGTGACTCCCTTCTTGGAATACCCTCATCTCGTCAAATGCTCGGAGGTATACCTTTTGTCGCCTACCCAATTCCTGATTTCGTTCATCCTGATGTTCTTGATTATGGAGTAATTTGTGGATGGCCTCTTCCTGTTGAACTTGCTTTTGACTTAACATGTTGATAGATTCACCGATATGGTTGTGTTGTTCTTGTTACTACTTCATTAGCTGCATATGCAACTCACTTTAGTAATCCATCATTTGAGACTGAAATCTCCTCTGTTGATCCATCATCTGCAATTGAAGGTTCCTCTGTTGCTCTTGACTTTCCAAATATTTTCTTGATAGTCCATCAATGGCTTCTTGGATTTGGCTCATGTCCAAGGTAGTTCAAACTTGTTCTTCCTCTTGCTGCTCCATTTCTTGATGTTCCACTTCTTGTTGCTTCACTCTCCTCCTTCTTTGAGGTCTCCTTTGCTGTTGGACAGCCATGACATATGACATCCTTTGAGGAGTGATTGGCTTGGCAACAATCAACCAATCTGGGTCTACATCCTCAAACACCACCTTAACTTTCTTGCATAGGCGTATGATGGTGCTAGGATAGTAGAGCCAAGAGTCAGGATCACTCTTCTCCGCTATCTCTTGAATGCCCTTTGCTATAAACTCATGGATTCTTATTTTCCCTCCTGTCATAATGCAATACAGCATGGTGGCTCTCATGATATTGACCTCTGAATTGTTTGCACTAGGGAGGATGGATCTCCTTACAATTTCAAACCATCTTTTAGCTTCTGGGACAAAGTCTACTCTTTTTATGAACCTTGGCATTCTCTTGGGGTCCCGTACCTAGTCAGCCCCTATCACATAGATGTCATTAACAATTTGCTCACAGTCGGGGTCACCACTCACTCTTGCATGGTAACTAGCTTCTTCAAATGGTATTGGTCTGAGCTCAAGGACCCTCATGACAGATTTTGGACTAAAATCAACTTCACATCATCTTACATAGCTCTTGTAAGGGGTGTTGTTGCGTGGATCCTCCCTCACCGTGTTAGCATAGAATTCTCTAACAAGATTTGCATTTATTCTTGTGATCGGATTGGTGAGGAGCTCCCATCTTCTCCTCTCAATCTTCTTTTTGATCTCATGGTACTCATCATCCGAAATTTGGAAAGCTAACTCCGGCAATATTTCGTTGGGTTTCATCTACTCAAGTTGAATCTCATTAAACACGGACTTAAACTTCCAATTGTCAAAGAGAATTTCCTCCACGGGCTCCTTCCCTTTCTCCTTTTAGAGCTTGATGATGCTGCCATTTATTTACTTCAAATAAGCCAAATAGAAGAGAAAGAAGGGATAGGGAAGAGTGGCAAGGATAGCTTGTATAAGGGAGAATGAGAGTGTATCTTGAGAGTGAAGATAAATGATTGGTTAAGAGAAACAAGAAATGGTTGAACAAGAAAGAACAAAGGTGATAAATGAAACACAAGAAGTGAATTGTGGATGCAAGAAAATGTGGCTTTGAGTGTGAATTCCGAACCCAATGGAGGTTACTTATAGTAAAAGATGGTGAAGAAATGGGTGGTAGAGATTTATTTGGTATGGTAGAAATGAAGAGTATGCATGTAAGATTGAATGGAGACATGGATTGCTTCTTTATGAGGTTGGTAGGTTTGGTCATCAAGGTGTTCTTATGACAGACCTAACTAACCAATGTGTGCAAGGTTGTGCTTCCCAATGAACAACTTCCAAGGACGTGTGACTTGCTTTTGCTCTAGAGTAGCCAAACCCCTCCTTGAATTGTCATCTCCATCAATCTCCTCCTCCATATTCCTATTAAAATAGCAAAACAAAATCGACTCAAATTGGTGGTGGCAAAAAGTGAAATGAGCAACTAACTTTCAAATTTGCATTAATTGAGAAATTAAACAACAAAAGCTAAGTACTCCTCATGAATCAAAATCAATGTGACTCCTTGTATGTGTGCATGTGACATTTGTGAACACCAAACTTAGTGTTTGGTCGTGTGGTACAAAGAAATTGATTAAATTCCAAGGATTACATATCATGAACCTTATGTCTCATCCTAGGTGCTTTGCACACCAAACTTGTTGTCTACTGAATGTTTCATGCTAAAGTTCAATTAAATCCTTGTCACTTTTGGTTTGATCATCCTGAAGACTACTTTACTATCTCATGACATTTAGGACTTTAAAAAAAATTTGATTCTCATCATTCAAACTCTCAATATATGTGGAATACCAAACTTAATGTTTGGCTATATACTTCAAGAAAATGCTTAAGTACATATCCTAAGATGTCTATATGTTCATCATGCTTGAAATCATCTTAGGGTACCTCTAGGCACACCAAACTTAGAAGTTGATCATATGCTTCATCAAATGCTTAATGCAGTTATCAAATTGTGTATGAAAATCTGAATTCATGATAGAAAACCATTTGTTATTATCACTAAAGCAAGAAATGAGAAATGCTAAACATGGGCTGCCTCCCATGAAGCTCTTTTTTCGTCACTAGCTTGACGGTTGTTCTCTGTTAGGGAGGTTGATGATCATAGTGCCTCAATTTTTCTCCTCTCACTGTGAGCCTCCTTCCAGTGTCTTGTTTGATGATCTCTATATGCTCCAGTGAAAGAATTTTGCTGACAGTGCAGTATTTAGAAGGGTGTGAAGATGTTTCCAACTGTTGATAAATTAACTTCACTTTGTCTCCTGGTGAAAATCCTTCAGTTGGAATCTTCTTGTATCTCCACCCTTTAGGCACCTTTTTCTTGCTCTTCTTTCCCTTTTTTTGATGGCTCTTCCTTCTTGTTGAGTTCAATGTTAGGAGCTTTCTTCTTAGTTGTAACTTCTGAAGTCTTTTCTTGTAACTCTTCTTCAGCTTTTCTGATCTCTTGATCCTTCTACTTCTTTTTGGTCTCATCCTTCTTCCCAAGGCTGAGTTTATAAGTTCTAGAAATGGTCCCCTAGGCTGCTCCTTCCAGTTTAAGTCCTCATCCTCAATCCTCATGCATTTTTCCTTTTCAGCAGGTTATTGTATATCTTTGAAGACATTGAGGGTTATCTATTCATCATGTTCTCTTAGGATCATTTCACCCTTTTCCACATCAATGATTGCCCTCGCTGTGGCCAGAAATGGTCTTCCAAGAATAATTGAATCACTTCCTTCCTCATCCAAGTCCAAAATTACAAAATCTGCAAGGAAGATGAACATGCCAACCTTAACTAGAAGGTTCTCTACCACTGCATTGGGTATTATGAGGGATCTATCAGCTAGTTATAGTGACATTCTGGTGGGTTTAACTTCCTCTATTGATAGCTTCTTTATCATAGAGAGTGACATCAGATTGATGCTTGATCCCAAGTCACACAAAGCTTTATCAATTGGTATGTTTCCAATGGTACTTGGTATGAAGAAACTTCCTGGATCTTTGAGTTTGGATGGCAAACCCTTTTGAATCACAGCACTACATTCCTATGTCGGGATCACAGTTTCCATCTCCTTCTAGGTCCTTTTCTTGTTGATGAGTTCCTTAAGAAACTTTGCATAGAGTGGTGTTTGTTCTAAAGCTTCAGCAAGTGGAATGTTGATTTCCAATTTCTTGAAAATCTCCAACAATTTTGGGAATTGTTGATCCTTCATCTCCTTGTGCATTCTTTGAGGGTAAGGTAGAGGAGGGACATAGGGCTTCACCTCCTCTTTTTGCTCTTGTGTTTGTGTCTCAAAGGCTTGCTTGCCTCTCCTTGGAGCTTGTAGTTCATCAACCTTCTTGGGATTCTCCTTGTCTTGCTTTGCAACCTCTATTTCTTCCTTGCTGACAACTTTGGTTTTATTCTCCAATGTCTTTCCACTCATGAGTTGTATGACCTTGCATTCCTCCTTTGGGTTAGGAATGGTGTCACTTGGGAATGCATTGATTGGTCTCTTAGCAGGCTGCTTAGACAGTTGCCCAATTTTCCTTTCAAGGTTCCTCATTGATGCTTTATAATTCCTGGTTGCTGATGCCAGGGCATCTTGGCTAGTTTCATAAGCCATTTTTAGTTTATTTTAGAGTACTTTCATGCATTTTTTACGCAATAAGTAAGTATTTGGATGGGAAATTCATGCTTATCTTAATTCATGCAAACATGGTTAATTTGATGTATTTTCATGAGATTTATGCCATAATTACTTGTGTTCTAAGAATGAGGCAAATTCTTATGATTATAGAAAAGCTTTGATGTATTTGTTTGGTTGATAATAGGAGGAAGGAAGTAGAAGAGGAGCAAGGAAAGGAAAGGAAGCAATGCAACTCACTGCAAGTTTCTGGTGCCAACGTTGGAGGGAACGTTGGTAGTCCAACGTTATCTCCAACGTCCTTGAAAATGTTCATTTCTGGAGCTAAAAGAATTTCGGGCGACGCGTACACGTCAATAACACATAAGCGTGAGTCATGCGCAAGCGTGAGTCACGTGCACGCGTGGGTCACTCATACGTGTCACAAAATGAACGTTGGAGGTCCAACGTTGCCTCAAACGCTGGCTCCAACGTCTGCGATGAGAAGCCCAGAATTCAGAATTGAAAAACTTGAATCGACATGCACGTGTCAATGACGCGTACGCATGGATAGGAAAAATGGCAATGCACGCGTAAGCGTGGTATACGCGCACGTGTGAAGAAGCAAAATCTCAGCCTTCAGGCGCACGCATGGTGCACGCGTACGCGTGAATAAGCAAAATCACAGCTTTCACGCGCACGCGTAGTACACGCATACGCGTGGGTAGTAGAACGTTGGCACTACAACATTGAGTCAAACGCCAATGATAGCAAGCAGAACTGAATTTTCAAAGCGGCGTTTGATTCAACGTTTGCCCTCAAACGTGATCACCAACGTTAAGTCCAATTCAATTGCAAAGTTGCACCTATGCCCAAAATGAAAGTTAGTTGCCAATTCCCATCACTAGAGGATCACTCCTAACTGCTTCAGCCAAGGCCCACATCCAAATACTTGATCCAATTAAAGATGAGAAGAGGGTTATAAATAGAAGAATTGTTGAAGATTGAAGTAGCTTTCGGGAGGCCCCGAGGGGGGCTCTGGAAGTGCAATTCCCTGATTTCATTTCCTGCATTTTTCTTTTAGTTTCATTTGTACTTTCTTTATTTCTTTCTGCACATTTTTTTTTCTGTAATTTGAATTGAACTATGAACAACTAAACCCCTTTCATTAGGTTAGGGAGCTCTGTGTAATTCATTGGATCAATATTAGTTTTCATTCTTCTTCTTCTTCTTTTTTTCTCTTGATTTTACTAGAAAGCTTTCGTTCTTCATCCAATTGGATAGTTGTCTTGGGAAAGAAGCTATTCATAATTGGATCTCCTCTAAACCTTGGAAGAGGAATGAGGAGATCATGCTAGAAATGCTTTCTCACATTGGATTAGATTAGGAGTTTGATGGATATAGTGCCATGTAATCCTACCAATACTTTGATCTATGAATTTGTGTGGTATAATCAGTGACCAAACTTCATCTCTTCCCATGAGCACTTAAACCAAGGAATTGGGCAATTGTTCATGCTTAGAGAGATTAGATTGCCAAGGAATTGGGATCTAATCACCTAAAATTTCCAAGGAGATCAATGAATGCATTGATTGAGGAAGAGATGAAAATGAATTTGATCCAGAGAATTATCATATCTCCTGACCCCAATGAATTCCCTATCTCTGATCTACCTATTCTTTTTTATTCTGCTCTTTAATTTCATGCTAATTCCCCATTCCCATTTAATTTCTTGCAATTTAAGCTTCTGTCATTTAATTTCCAGTAATTTAATTTCTGTCATTTAATTTCTTGCAATTTAAGTTTCCCGCCAATTTACTTTCTGCAATTCTCAACCAAATCTGATTTCGCTCAACTAGAACAATTCACCAATTAACATTGATCAACCAACCAATCCCTGTGGGATTCGACCTTACTCTACAATAAGTTTTTACTTGACGACAATCCAGTATACTTGCCGGTAGGAAATTATTGAGAGACAGTTTCCGAGTGAATCAAGTTTATGGCGTCGTTGCCGGGGATTGGATTTGTATTGACAATGATTAAATTGGAGGATAACTAGATTGAACGCTTTTCTTTTCTTTTGTAATTAGTTTTTGTTTCAGTTTGCTACAGCTATTTTTTGCCATTTGAGTTATTTTTCTTTGTTCATTTACTTTTTAGCACACTAACCACTAGTTGTTTGTAATATTGCCTCACTATGATTTTCTCATTAATGACAATAGAGATTCCAATGTCTTTTGGTGATTATTGTATGAGATAGAGCATCTTGCAAGAAAGAAGGGAGCATCCATCATATTCTGGTCAATCGAATTTCCTGGGAAGCTTCCCAGCACCACAGGATGATTCATGTTATTATGCTCATGGTGGGTGAGAGCATCAAGAAGCTGAAATGGGGTACTTCCCAGAGCCACAAAATGGTCCATATTTTGGTGAAATTGATCACTACTCAAATTGTGGCTGGAAAGATCAAAATCAAAGGAATTTCACTCATTCATACCCCATTCATCAGAAGCCATCACCTCTTTATTATCCAACCTCACCTCCTAGTTTTACATGTCCAAGTTCTTTATCGCTTGAGTATGCTTCACCACAAAATTCCTTCCTAGATCCATACAATTCATTTCACCATTCACAAAATTCATTCCACTACATACAAAATTCTTTTCACAATCCACAAAACTCATTTCATTACCCACAAGAGCCATACCACTCTCAGAACACATAACCACAAAACAACCAACTTCATTCACAAGCCAATCAGCCCAAACATCCCACTTCCAACCAACCATCACCGCATGAATGGCCAAAATAGAAGCTATGCTTGCAAACCTTTGCAAGGAGTCTGAAGACATGAAGAAATTCATGGAGGAAGTAATATCCAATCTGCAAAATCAAGATGCTTCCACTCATAAACATGAAGCACAAATTAGATACTTGTCCTAACAAGCTCCTGGCCACAGTTCACCTAATACCACCAAGACAAGTACCAGGGAGGAATCAGAGGAACAAGAAAAAGAGGCACCCATACCAAGTGAAATTTCTATGAAGGAGGAGGACGTTGTGAGAGTATACAAGCCCAAAGCTCCACACCCACAGAGGCTACTAGGGGTGTGGTGCACGAATTGTGAATCACACTTTTCCCAACTTGTACCACTAACCAGCAAGTGCACTGGGTCGTCCAAGTAATACCTTACGTGAGTAAGGGTCGAATCCCACGGAGATTGTTGGTTTGAAGCAATCTATGGTTATCTTGTAAATCTTAGTCAGGAAGTCAAATAAGTTTATCAGTTGAATTGCAAATAAACAAGAGAGCATGGATTAAAGGTTACTTGTTATGCAGTAATGGAGAATATGTTGGAGTTTTGGAGATGCTTTGTCTTCTGAATCTCTGCTTTCC
This sequence comes from Arachis hypogaea, assembly GCF_003086295.3. Classification (NCBI taxonomy): domain Eukaryota; kingdom Viridiplantae; phylum Streptophyta; class Magnoliopsida; order Fabales; family Fabaceae; genus Arachis; species Arachis hypogaea. The sequence goes on along the minus strand of NC_092048.1, from coordinate 71,949,939 downwards.
TCTGTCTTCTTGTTCACGCACGCACGTCCTCCTATGGCAAGCTGTGTGTTGGTGGATCACCGTTGTCAATGGCTACCTTCCATCCTTCCAGTGAAAACTACGCTCACGCGCTCTGTCATAGCACGGCTAATCACCGGTTGGTTCTCGATCCGGTTGGAATATAATCCCTTGATTCCTTTGCGTTTGTCACTAACGCCCAGCCTTCAGGAGTTTGAAGCTCGTCACAGTCATTCAATCCTTGAATCCTACTCGGAATACCACAGACAAGGTTTAGACTTTCCGGATTCTCATGAATGCCGCCATCAATTCTAGCTTATACCACGAAGATTCTGATTAAGAGATCTAAGAGATACTCATTCAATCTGATATAGAACGGAGGTGGTTGTCAGGCACACATTCATGGGTTGAGAATGGTGATGAGTGTCACGGATCATCACTTTCATCACAGTTAAGCGCGAATGAACATCTTAGATAGGAACAAGCGTGTTTGAATAGAAAACAGAAATACTTGCATTAATTCATCGAGACACAGCAGAGCTCCTCACCCCCAACAATGGAGTTTAGAGACTCATGCCGTCAAAGAGTACAAAGTTCAGATCTAAAATGTCATGTGAGATACAAAATTAGTCTCTAAAAGTTGTTTAAATACTAAACTGGTAGCCTAGGTTTACAAAAAATGAGTAAACTATGATGGATGATGCAGAGATCCACTTCTGGGGCCCACTTGGTGTGTGCTGGGGCTGAGATTTAAGCAATTCACGTGCAGAGGCCATTTGTGGAGTTGAACGCCAGTTTTTGTGCTAGTTTGGGCGTTCAACTCCAGCTTTTGATCCTTTTCTGGCGCTGGACGCCAGAATTGGGCAGAGAACTGGCGTTGAACACCAGTTTACGTCGTCTATCCTTGTGCAAAGTATGAACTATTATATATTTCTGGAAAGCCCTGGATGTCTACTTTCCAACGCAATTAAAATCATGCCATTTCGAGTTCTGTGGCTCCAGAAAATCCACTTTGAGTTCAGGGAGGTCAGAATCCAACAGCATCAGCAGTCCTTTTTCAGCCTGAATCAGATTTTTGCTCAACTCCTTCAATTTCAGCCAGAAAAATACCTAAAATTACAAAAAAACACACAACTCATAGTAAAGTCCAGAAATATGAATTTTTCCTAAAAACTAATGAAAATAGACTAAAAACTAACTAGAACATACTCAAAATTATATAAAATTAACCCCAAAAAGCGTATAAAATATCCGCTCATCACAACACCAAACTTAAACTGTTGCTTGTCCTCAAGCAGCTAGGCAAATAAAATAGAAGACTAATAGGTTGAGAAGCAGTAATATCTCAGAGTTTTTGAGTGAAGCTCAGATTCTAATTAGATGAGCGGGACTAGTAGCTTTTTGCTTCTGAACAGTTTTGGCATCTCACTTTATCCATTGAAGCTCAGAGTGATTGGCATCTATAGGAACTTAGAATTCAGATAGTGTTATTGATTCTCCTATTTCAGTGTGATGATTCTTGAACATAGCTATTTTATGAGTCTTGGCCGTGGCCCTAAGCACTTTGTTTTCCAGTATTACCACCGGATACATAAATGCCACAGACACATAATTGGGTGAACCTTTTAGATTGTGACTCAGCTTTGCTAAAGTCCCCAATTAGAGGCGTCTAGAGTTCTTAAGCACACTCTTCTTTTTTCCTTGGACCTTGACTTTAACCGCTCAGTCTCAAGTTTTCACTTGACACCTTCACGCCACAAGCACATGGTTAGGGACAGCTTGGTTTAGCCGCTTAGACCAGGATTTTATTCCTTTAGGCCCTCCTATCCACTGATGCTCAAAGCCTTGGGATCCTTTTTATTTGCCCTTGCCTTTTGGTTTTAAGGGTCACTGGCTTTTTGCTCTTGCCTCTTGGTTTTAAGAGCTTTTGGCTTTTTCTGCTTGCTTTTTCTTTTTCTTTCTATATATATATATATATTTTTTCTGCAAGCTTTGTTCTTTGCTGCTTTTTCTTGCTTCAAGAATCATTTTTATGATTTTTTCAGATTATTAATAACATGTCTCATGTTCATCATTCTTTCAAGAGCCAACATATTTAACAGTCTTAAACAACAAATTCAAAAGACATATGCACTGTTCAAGCATTCATTCAGAAGACAGAAAGCATTGCCACCACATTTAACTAATTAGAATTTCTCTTATTAAAACTCAAAATTTTATTGCCTCTTATTCAAAAGATCTACTACTTTATTCATGTTTGCTGATGATGAGAAAAATAAACTATAGCTTAATTGGAGATAAAATCAGAATAGATACTAATTACTACTATATGACTCCTAAGGTAAACTTCTATAAGGACACTGTCACAGAGTTAAGGCAGAAATTGGAAATTAACAACCTTTATTCTGGGGGAACGGGGGTTCCTTTGATCCTTGGGGTGTTTGGTCCTGCAAGAGAAGACTTTTGGCGCTTCAATTCCCTTAAGTCACGCCCTTGCTCCTCTTGTTCTTTAAACATATAGGTCAGCATTTGACTGTGTTCCTTCTGTTCTTTTATTATTTGCTCCATAGCTTCCCGTATCTTGGTAACAGACGTCTCAAGATACTCCCAGTATTCAGATTGAGGGATTTCTGGAAGAAATTCCTGCGCTCTCTTCTTGATGGGATCATCCTGTGCTTGTTGTTTTTCCATTGATGCTTTGGTGATTGGCTTCTCAACTGAGATATACTCAGTTATTCCCATCCTTACTCCAGCGTCCTTGCAGAGCAGAGAAATCACGCTTGGATAAGCCAACCTGGCCTCTTTAGAAATTTTGTTAGCAATTTTGTAGAGTTCAGCTGAAATCAGCTGATGAACCTCCACTTCCTTTCCCATCATGATGCAATGGATCATCACTGCTCTTTTAACTGTGACTTCAGAACGGTTGCTAGTAGGCAACAGAGAATGACCAATGAAGTCTAGCCATCCTCTGGCGACTGGTTTGAGATCCTCTCTCTTGAGTTGATTTGGGACACCCTTTGTGTTGGTGGTCCACCTGGCTCCAGGGACACATATGTCCTCTAGAATCTTATCCAGGCCCTTGTTTGCTCTCATCATCCTCCTGTTGAAGGAGTCTGGATCATCCTTCAGCTGAGGTAGCTTTAAGATCTCCCTGATCCTGTCAGGGTGGGTATGAACAATCTTTCCTCTGACCACGGTCCGATAGTCATAGAGAGCAGTCCCAGATTGTTTCTGCTTGTCAGTTTGCCACATATTAGCATAGAACTCCTGGACCATGTTCCTTCCCACTTTCGTTTCAGGATTAGCTAGGACTTCCCAGCTCCTGATTCGAATTTGCTCCTGGATCTCCGGGTATTCATCTTCTTTCAGATCGAATCTAACTTCTGGGATCACTGATCTCAGACCCATTATTTTGTTATAATGGTCCGAATGTTCTTTAGATAAGAACTTCCCTTGATTCCAAAGTGGTTTTGGAACGCTCTCTTTCTTGCCTCTTGGAGTGGGTTGTTTTCCTTTGGGGGCCATGATCTTAGTGATTGCGGATAAACACACCAAACTTAGAGGTTTGCTTGTCCTCAAGCAAAAGAAGAGAAAGGAGAGGGATAGAAGGAGAGCTAGGGGCAATTGTTGATGGGAGAGGAGGGAGGCCAAACTCAAATTTATAAGGGGAGAGGGTGGGTTTTCGAAAAAAGAGATAAAGATATGATAAAAATATTTATTTGGAAAAGATAAGATAGAAGATATGATAAGAGAAGATATAGTTTAAAATTGAGAGGATATGAAAGATTTTTGAGAAAGATAGATTTAATTTTTGATAAAGATAAAGTGGAGGTTTTGAAAAAGATATTGATGAGTTGAAAAAGATAGATTTGTAAAAGAAATTTTGAAAAGAGTTGGATTGAATTTGCAAAGATGCCTGGTGCTTATGGATTAAAATACATTTGATATTTTTAGTGGTAGGATTTTTAGAAATTATGGAATTTAGAAATCAGGGTTCTTAACATGTTTATGTAAAATCATGCATTGAAGCATAAAATTTGAAATTAGAATGGAAAAACGTGTGGAAAAAATGAATTTGGCTCCTCCCTGCCTTCCTGGCGTTTGAACGCCCAAACACTGCCTGTTTTGGGCGTTCAGCGCCCAAATGCTGCTCTCCTGGGCGTTCAACGCCCAGTTGCTGCCATTACTGGCGTTCAACGCCCAGTGGGTGCCCATTTCTGGCGTTGAACGCCCAGATTGCTACCATTACTGGCGTTCAACGCCCAGTGGATGCCCATTTTGGGCGTTGAACGCCCAAAATACACTTTTACTGGCGTTTTCTTGCCAGTGAGCTCTTTTTCTCTGTTTTGTGTGCAGATTCCTTCTGTAACCCTGTGAACTTATGCAATTGATTATTTACCTTGTTATTAATGAACTCTATATAAACAAATAAAAATAAAAATAGAAATAGGGAAAAATGCTTAGAGGATTGATGCCCCATGGCTGGGTTGCCTCCCAGCAAGCGCTTCTTTATTGTCTTTAACTGGACCTTGCTGAGCTTTTAATCTAGCTTCAGCTTTGAGCATTCTTGCTCAATGTTGCCTTCAAGATAATGCTTGATTCTCTGTCCATTGACAATGAACTTCTTATCAGAATAAATATCTTGAAGCTCCACATAACCATATGGTGATACACTTGTAATCACGTATGGTCCCCTCCACCGGGATTTCAGTTTCCCGGGGAATAGCTTGAGTCTAGAGTTAAACAACAGAACCTTCTGTCCTGGTTCAAAGATTCTAGATGATAGCTTTTTGTCATGCCACTTTTTTTATTTTTCTTTATAAAGCTTGGCATTTTCGAAAGCTGTGAATCTGAATTTCTCTAGCTCATTTAGCTGGAGCAATCGTTTTTCTCCTGCTAGTTTGGCATCAAAGTTTAGGAATCTGGTTTCCCAGTAGGCCTTATGTTCCAGTTCCACGGGCAGGTGACATGCCTTACCATACACGAGTTGGTATGGAGAGGTACCTATAGGGGTCTTGAATGCTGTCCTGTAAGCCCACAGAGCATCATCCATGCTCCGTGCCCAATCCTTTCTACGGGTATTTACTGTCCGTTCCAGGATTCTCTTTAATTCTCTATTAGAGACTTCAGCTTGCCCATTGGTTTGTGGATGATATGGAGTGGCCACCTTGTGGCGAATTCCATACCGAACCATGGTAGAGTAAAGTTGTTTATTGCAGAAGTGAGTGCCCCATCACTGATTAGTACTCTAGGGACACCAAACCTGCTAAAGATGTGTTTCTGGAGGAACTTCAGCACCGTTTTAGTATCATTGGTGGGTGTGGCAATAGCCTCAACCCATTTTGATACATAGTCAACCGCCACCAGAATATAAGTGTTTGAGTATGATGGTGGGAAAGGTCCCATGAAGTCAATTCCCCATACGTCAAACAACTCAATTTCTAAGATTCCTTGTTGAGGCATGGCGTAACCATGGGGCAGATTACCAGCTCTTTGGCAACTGTCACAGTTACGTACAAACTCTCGGGAATCTTTATAGAGTGTGGGCCAATAGAAGCCACATTGGAGGACCTTGGTGGCTGTTCGCTCACCTCCGAAATGGCCTCCATATTGAGATCCATGGCAATGCCATAAGATCCTCTGTGCCTCTTCTCTAGGCACACACCTACGGATTATTCCGTCTGCACATCTCTTAAAGAGATAAGGTTCATCCCACAAGTAGTACTTTGCATCAGTAATTAATTTCTTCTTTTGTATCCTGTTGTACTCCTTGGGTATGAACCTTGCAGCTTTATAGTTTGCAATATCGGCAAACCATGGTGCTTCCTTAATGGCAAATAAATGCTCATCAGGAAACGTCTCAGAGATCTCAAGAAAGGGGAGGGACGTCCCTTCCATTGGCTCTATCCGGGACAGATGATCAGCCACTTGGTTCTCTGTCCCTTTTCTGTCTCTTATTTCTATATCAAACTCTTGCAGAAGCAATACCCATCTGATGAGCCTGGGTTTTGAATCCTGCTTTGTGAGTAGATATTTAAGAGCAGCATGGTCAGTATACACAATCACTTTTGATCCTACTAAGTATGATCTGAACTTGTCAATGGCGTAAACCACTGCAAGTAATTCTTTTTCTGTGGTTGTGTAATTTTTCTGGGCATCATTTAGAACGCGACTGGCATAATAAATGACATGCAGAAGCTTGTCATGCCTCTGTCCCAATACTGCACCAATGGCATGATCACTGGCATCACACATTAGCTCAAATGGTAACGTCCAGTCTGGTGCAGATATGACTGGTGTTGTGACCAGCTTAGCTTTCAGCGTTTCAAATGCCTGCAGGCACTCTGTGTCAAACACAAATGGCGTGTCAGCAGCTAGCAGATTGCTTAGAGGTTTTGTGATTTTTGAAAAATCCTTTATAAACCTCCTATAGAATCCTGCATGCCCCAGAAAGCTTCTGATTGCCTTAACATTGGCAGGTGGTGGTAATTTTTCAATTACCTCTATTTTTGCTTGATCCACCTCTATTCCCTTGTTTGAGATTTTATGCCCAAGGACAATTCCTTCAGTCACCATGAAGTGACACTTTTCCCAGTTTAAAACTAGGTTGGTCTCTTGGCATCTTTTCAGAACAAGTTTCAGGTGATTAAGACAGGAGCTGAATGAGTCTCCATATACTGAGAAGTCATCCATGAAGACTTCCAGAAATTTTTCCACCATATCAGAGAAAATAGAGAGCATGCATCTCTGGAAGGTTGCAGGCGCATTACATAGCCCAAATGGCATCCTTTTATAAGCAAACACTCCAGATGGACATGTGAATGCCGTTTTCTCTTGATCCTGAGGATCTACTGCAATCTGGTTATAGCCTGAGTAGCCGTCCAAAAAGCAGTAATAATCATGACCTGCTAGTCTTTCTAGCATCTGGTCTATGAATGGTAAAGGAAAATGATCCTTTCTGGTGGCTGTATTGAGCCTTCTGTAGTCAATACACATATGCCACCCTGTAACTGTTCTTGTAGGAACCAGTTCATTTTTTTCATTATGAATCACTGTCATGCCTCCTTTTTTTGGGACGACTTGGACAGGGCTCACCCAGGGGCTATCAGAAATAGGATAAATAATCCCAGCCTCTAGTAATTTGGTGACCTCTTTCTGCACCACTTCTTTCATGGCTGGATTTAGCCGCCTTTGTGGTTGAACCACTGGTTTAGCATTATCCTCCAATAAGATTTTGTGCATGCATCTAGCTGGGCTTATGCCCTTAAGGTCACCTATGGACCACCCAAGAGCTGTCTTGTGTGTTCTTAGCACTTGAATAAGTGCTTCCTCTTCCTGTGAATTTAAAGCAGAGCTTATGATCACTGGAAAAGTGTCACCTTCTCCCAGAAATGCATATTTTAAGGATGGCGGTAATGGCTTGAGCTCGGGTTTAGGAGGTTTTTCCTCTTTCAGAAGAAATTTCAGGGGCTCCTTCATGTCCTCTGAATCCTCCGAATCAGGCTGAACATCTTTAAAGATGTTTTCCAACTCTGATTCGAGACTCTCAGCCATGTTGATCTCTTCTACCAATGAGTCAATAGGATCAACTTTCATGCAGTCTGTTGATGTGTCTGGATGCTGCATGGCTTTGATAGCATTCAACTTAAACTCATCATCATTGACTCTCAGGGTTATTTCCCCCTGTTGGACGTCAATGAGGGATCGTCCAGTTGCTAGGAAGGGTCTTCTTAGAATGAGAGTAGCACTCTTGTGCTCCTCCATTTCCAGCACAACAAAGTCAGTGGGAAAGGCGAATGGCCCAACTCTGACAATCATGTCTTCAATCACGCCTGATGGGTATTTAGTAGAACCATCAGCAAGTTGGAGACATATCCGGGTTGGTTTAACTTCTTCAGTTAAGCCAAGCTTTCTGATAGTGGATGCAGGTATTAGGTTGATGCTTGCCCCAAGATTGCATAAGGCTGTCTTGGTGCAATTACCTTCTAATATGCATGGTATTAGAAAACTCCTAGGGTCTTTAAGCTTTTCAAGAAAGCTTTTCAGAATGACTGCACTGCATTCTTCAGTGAGGAGAACTCTTTCTGTTTCTCTCCAATCCTTCTTATGACTCAAGATCTCTTTCATGAACTTGGCATAAGAAGGTATTTGCTTAAGTGCTTCTGCAAATGGAATCTTTATTTCAAGAGTCCTGAGATAATCTGCGAAGCGAGCAAATTGCTTATCCTGCTCCTCTTTCCGGAGTTTTTGAGGATAAGGTATCTTGGCTTTATATTCTTCAACCTTAGTTGCTGCAGGTTTATTGCCTACATAAGTGGTTGAAGAAGCCTTTTTAGAGGGGTTGTTATCAGCATTTGTGTGTGTCTGATCCTTCACTGGCAATTGAGTGCCAGAGTTAGAAGCTGGAGTGAAACTGGACGCCAGCTCCTTGTCTGCTCCTGGCGTCTGAACGCCAGAACTGTGCCCATTTTGGGCGTTCAGCGCCAAATCTTGCCCATTTTGGGCGTTCAACGCCAGATCCTTGCCCATTTCTGGCGTTGAATGCCAGTCCTGCCTTGTTTCTGGCGTTGAACGCCAGTCCTGAGCATGGTCTGGGCGTTCAGCGCCAGCCTTCCACCCATTTTCTGGCATTTTAGTTCCAGAATTACTTTTCCCTGGGCTCTTACTGTCCTCAGGTGAATTTTGGGTGGTTTGCTCATTTCTTAGCTTTTTGCTACCTTGAGGTGGGGTATTTAATGTTTTCCCACTTCTTAGTTGAACTGCTTCGCATTCTTCTGCTATTTGCCTTGACAGCTGCTGCTTTGTTTGCTTAAACTGTTCGTCCATATGTATATTAGCCATCCTTGTCTCTTGTAACCTGTCTTTAAATTCGGCTAGCTGCTTTGTTAGAAAGTCCAATTGCTGATTGAATTCAGCAGCTTGTTTTACAGGACTGAGTTCAGCAGTTACTATTTTAACCTCTTCATTCATGGAAGGGTTGCTGCTTAGGTACAGATGCTGATTCCTGGCAACTGTATCAATGAGCTCTTGAGCCTCTTCAATTGTCTTTCTCATGTGGATAGATCCACCAACTAAGTAATCTAGAGACATCTGAGCTCCTTCTGCAAGCCCATAGTAGAAGATGTCTAACTGAACCCACTCTGAAAACATTTCAGAGGGGCATTTTTGTAGCATCTCTCTGTATCTCTCCCAGGCATCATAAAGAGATTCATTATCTCCTTGTTTAAAGCCTTGGATGTCCAGCCTTAGCTGTGTCATCCTTTTTGGAGGGAAATATTGATTCAGGAATTTTTCTGTCAGCTGTTTCCATGTCCTTATGCTGGCCTTAGGTTGGTTATTCAACCACCTCTTAGCTTGATCTTTTACAGCAAATGGAAACAGTAATAGTCTGTAGACATCCTGATCTATTTCTTTATCATGTACTGTGTCAGCAATTTGTAAAAACTGTGCCAGAAACTCTGTAGGTTCTTCCTGTGGAAGACCAGAATACTGGCAACTTTGCTGCACCATGATAATGAGCTGAGGATTCAACTCAAAGCTACTGACTCCAATGGAAGGTATGCAGATACTACTCCCATATGAAGCAGTAGAGGGGTTAGAATATGACCCCAGAGTCCTCTTGGACTGTTCATTTCTGCTTAGGTCCATGATGGAGAAAGGGAGATGATGTAAAATAGGAAAAATATTTTTATTTATTTATTTATTTATTTATTTCGAAAACAAAATAAATCAAAATAAAATAAAAAAAATGAGTGAAAGATTTCCGAAAAAATTGAGGAGAGAGAAAGTGGTTAGAAGGTTTTGAAAAGGATATGATGATATTTGAAAAAGGTTTTAAATTTTGAAAAAAAAAATCTGAATTTTAGAAATAGATTTCAAAAATTTGCTTTTAAAATAGAGAGAAAAAATATTTTTGATTTTTAAGAGGAAAGAGAAAAACAATAAGATGGCACAAGATTTAAAATTTTTAGATCTAACGCTCCTTATTTTCGAAAATTTTGGAGGGAAAACACCAAGGAACACCAAACTTAAAAATTTTAAGATCAAGACACAAGGAAAACTCAAGAACACTTTGAAGACTCACAAGAACACAAGAACATCACTACAAGAAAATACGTCTATTGCCACGCTTTTAAAGTGTGGTGAAAAGCTGAAAAAAGCGTGGCGATAGCTTTTCGCCACGCTTTTTGAGCTACCGCCACGCTTTTGAAAGGGTGACCTATCAAAGGGTGGCGATTGCTCTATCGCCACTCTTTTGGTGACCTATCGCCACGCTTTTTCTTTTGCCACGCTTTTTACAACTGGCCACCCATTAAAGCGTGGCCATATGCAGGAGATATGGCCACGCTTCTAAAGCGTGGCCATAGGGAGAGATACGGCCACGCTTTAGAAGCGTGGCAATAGGGAGAGATATGGCCACGCTTTAGAAGCGTGGCAATAGGGAGAGATACGGCCACGCTTTGGAAGCATGGCGATAGCAAAGATATATAGCCACGCTTTAAAAGCGTGGCGAAAGCCTTGTTAAATTAAAAAAAATAATATTTATTTTCCTTACTTGATCTTCATTACTACACAATATAAATTTTCAATCCTTTTTTATTACCAAACCTACAAATAGAGTATGCAATTTTTATTACAAGACAAATCAAACAATAGTTAGTGACATATATAATTTACTATAATTATTTTATACATTAAAAAACTAATACTCAAATACAAAATAAATCTCGAGTTCAAATTCCAAAACTAAAAACTGAAGAAAAATACAAAAACAATACAAGTTAGAACTGCTCATAGTATATCAAATTACACTAATAGAGATGATCATCAACCTAGAATACAAGTTAGAACTGCTCATAGTATATCAAATTACACTAATAGAGATGATCATCAACCTAAATACTTGGTAAAAGATCAGAATCAACCTAAAATTGCTCCACTTTGTGCACGTTCAAGTAATCCATTCTAATACTAGCCTGCAGCAAAATATCAAGAACAAATTAAACCAACAAAAACGATATATAATGATTTACAATGCTGTATCTCTAACTCATAATGATCAAGTGTCATTATCTTTTTAATATAATCTTCAAACTTCAGAAATAAACATGATTGGTTGAGATATTGATGGTGCAATGTGCTCAGATTAAGTGTATTATGAACCTATGTGCTCCATAAGAGTTGCAACCCCATTGCAAAACTGTAGCAGTTCCATCTCTTTCTATTAGAAATTTAGAACTAGCTAGCTCGATTTCTTTGTATCATAATGAATAATGAATATCAATTATCTTTTTTTTGTATGTGAAGTAATGAATATGATGCACATCAAAGATAGTTATGAATAACTAAAATATTAATAGAAACACAAAATCGAGACTATGTTATAAATAACTCCTAAATCAAACAAATACGCAGATACAAGATCCTCACAAAGTCAAAATAGTATATCTAATAGTACTATAGTAGAGAAGTAAAGAAGACTTAGATTACCAGCTCAACTTGTTTGGAGGCCCCAAAATCTGCAAGTTTAATGCAACCTTTGTTATCTACAAGAATATTGGCCCCCTGAAATTGATTACAATTGAACATTAGTAACTCAAAAAAGGAGATCTGACATGCTAATAATTGATACTACAAGAAAAATCACATTATTATTATTATTATTATTATTATTATTATTATTATTATTATCAAACTTTGGTGTCAGGATTCAGAACGTTCAAGACACAACTTAAAATAAGAAAGAATCATCAACAGAAGCAATTGTTTATTAAACAGCAGCAGTAAATAGCATGTTTTCGAGGTTCAAGCAAGCAGCAAACAGAATTCATATGACTTAACCAGTTCCACAAACTGAAATCATTGCAGTTCATATAATATGGACCAAGCAACAAGCAAAGCAGCACTCAGCAACAACAAACCAAGAAAAATTAATGAAACAGTAACACTTTCACAGCATCTATTTTGGACAATGAAAAAAAAATACAATAAACAGCAATCACAAGTCCAGAATTCAACACCAAAACAGCACAATAAACAAGTTCATCCAGGGCAACATTCAGAGGAAAGACAAATTCATTCCGAACAGCAGCAGTAAACAAAACAAAACCTACATCCACTAACCAGTCCAGATTCTCTAACCACCTAATTCAACTAAACTAAATTAGTTGAACTAAACAGAATGAGCTAAACCAGATTAAATGAGATGAAAGGGGAACCTGGGAAGCAGGGAATTGAAACAGGGGAAAGGAAGGGAAAGATTGATGATGATGAGTGAATGGCCGGAGCAACACGGTGGCGGCCTAGTGGTGGCGCTGGGGTAGCGACAGTGGCAGAGGGTGGGTGCACAGTAAAACAGGGTCTAGTAGTGGCTCTGGGCTCGCGGAGAAACACTGGACATCGGGCAACCATCATTGTAAAGATTAAAATGCAAATTAGAAGACATCAAACAAAAATATCCCTGAGTTCACGTCAGTAATAGTTAGTCTTCCAAACTGACGACATTTCTTGGATTCAATATTTACAAATTGCCTAAAGACTCAAACCCATAAAAGAATTGCTGCATTTAAAGAGAGGAAATTACAATATTGGACCTACCCAAAAGCTTCAACCTATTTCAATTCTTTTGGAATGTATCTTCTAGCTTTCCCTGCCTTCACAAGATGGAGTTAATACAAGGCACTGATAAACAAAGAAACAGAACAGTTAATTAAAGAAACAATTCCCATTTCCCACAAATTAAAGTTGAACATACATAAACAACACTTAGAGAAAGATTCATTGTGACAATTTTGCAGACTTAATGAATTACCTTCCTCTAAATACCCATGTGATGTCTTGTAAAGCCACCAAAGTTGTTTCCAACATGTCAAGGCCAGCCTGGTTTGCAAAGATAAACACCGGCACCGACTACGATCCAGACAGAGAATCATATATATCTTAAATTAAAGGCTTTCATGGAAATAATGAACTCTACTATGAACAAAATGCCGCATGTAATGAATATAGTTTATCCATCAAAGGAATAATAATTATATAAATGCCGCTAGATGATTTATGAAAAGGACAAAGGAATAATAATTATATAAATGTCGCATGTAATGAATATAGTTTATCCATCAAAGAATATAATGATACCTTTTGTTATGGTGGATTTGCCTTGAAGCTGATTAACTAAAGAGAGCTTGAAGTTAAGAGATCTCCATCCAACAATGTCCACAGCATACAATCGATCTACCAATAAGCCTCGTAAAATAATGTCGGTGACACTTGGAATCATAGCTATCTGCCTAAAAGAATCCAAAGTTAACAGAATTTATATAACTAAGTAAACATGCAAAATCACTCATATATTATATTGTAAGCAGTTAAAGTTTTCAACTTTGTGGAGTGAAGGTCCAGAATATTTTTGACAAATCCAAAACATTAGAAACAAAATAAAATGAAATAAAAAGTTAAAAGTAATATTTTGAAAGAATGAGAAATGGTTAGAAGAAAAAGGTATCGTTGTAAGTACATACCAGGAATAGGGGCCGACGAAGAAGGTTTCGGAGTAGAAGAATCTGGGAAAAGGAATGAAGTTGTTAATGGTCCATGTGAACTTGCTACTTGTTAAAACCTTTACTTCTTGTTGCTCCTTTTCCATTCTCCTTCCACCCGCCAAGCTAAGTATTAGTGAAACCCCAAAGTAATCAACACAATGCTCAGAGTTCTACTTATATATCAGCAAATATTTCAAGTAAAATATAGAAATCAGAGAAAAAAACCTTACCAACAATCTTCTCTTTTTCTTAGCTACTCTTTCTTCAATACCAAACTTTTTTTTGTTCCTTTTAAGTTAAAAAGGAACGTATTATAAATAGATTTTAATAAATGTTATATTAAAAATATTTTAGAAAACATATTATAAATAGATTTTGAATTTATTTTTTTAAAAAAGACATAGATTTTGAATTTATACCAGATGTAGAAATCGCCATGGCAACCCTCTGCATAGAAGGAAGAAAAAGGAAGGCAATTGAAGAACAGAATGAAAGAATGGTAGCATCTCTTGTTTGTTTCTAGATTATATGGTTCAGTAAAAAATTATAACCAACTCACATCATCCATATAAGAAGGCAGAACCTAAGGTATAAAATATAAGCATTTCATTTCCTAGTACTATTTTACCATTTTGTCCTAAATCTTTGAATCTATCTATTCTGCCATTCCAGAAGCCATCTTGTAGAAAAAGTAACAAAAATAAGGGAATCCATACCTGATATTCAAGTAATGGTTTGACACACTTTGGTTTGCAAGAGTCTTCGAGATATCTCTTTTGATCAACGGGTTCGTCGTCAGCCCTAAGTGCAGGTCAATAAATAAGAAAACAACAAATTAACATAGGATCAGATCCATGGGAGAAATCAAGTACAAAGAGAACAGATCTGACTGAGGAGACTTACATTACAGTTAGCGTTGGGAGCGGAGAGAGGGACGACACTGACGATGCAGAGAAGATCGGCGAGGAGGGCGACCCTAGTGACGAGGGGGAGACGAGGCAGAGGGGAGGCTAATGGCGCAGCGAGGACAGTGCTGGTGACGGCGGGGATTTGAGCTCTTCCAGGGTTGAGAGATGGGAGTTGAGAGTGACAGCGTAAGATCGAGTTGAGAGTGAGAGAGTAGTCCCGAAGCTTTCTTTGGGCTTATTAGGGTTTGGTGAAGAGATCATACCTTTGGAATTGGAGGGCTTGGAGGAGAAGAGAGCGTCGCGGATACCTTGCCGTCGCCCATGTTTGGTGGAGCTTGAAAGTGAACAGAGAGATGAAGAGTATGAAGAAGAAGATGAAGATTAAGAAGATGAAGAAGATGAAGATTATGAACAGTGACGAGGGTGAAGGGCGAAGGAGCTCTTCCAGGCGAGTGTGGTTTCGAAGGGAAAAGAAGATTAGGGTTAGTGTCTAACGGGTTGGGGACCGGGTTGCGGGCCGGGTTGCGGGTCGGGTTGGTGTCAATGGGTTGGGGACCCTCTTGCCACGCTTTTACAACGTAACTGTTTCTCTCTACGGCCACGCTTTCGAAGCGTGGCAGAAAAAAACCTTTTGGCCACGCTTTTAAAGCGTGCCAAAAGAGGACCAGGATATGGCCACGTTTTCCAAGCGTGGCCTTAATGAAACCCTTTCGCCACGCTTTTAAAACGTCCTTGTTGCTCTCTATGGCCACGCTTTTGAAGCGTGGCAGTTTTAAAACGTGGCCGTTTCTCTAATCAATTGCCACCCTTATAAAAGCGTGGCCGTTGATCCTTTTCGCCACGCTTTTGAAGCGTGACAAAAAAAAAGGTGGCCAAATCTCTAATCTATCGCCACCCTCATAAAAGCGTGGCCATTGACCACTTTTGGCCACGCTTTTAAAGCGTGGCAAGAAAAAAGCGTGGCCATAGGCCTTTTTTCTTGTAGTGCATGAAGGAAGAACACCAAACTTAAAATTTTTTGAAAACCAGAATAAATTTTCGAAAATTTTAAGAAAAATCAACAAGAAAACACCAAACTTAAAGTTTGGCACAGGATCTAATAGAAAAATTATTTTTGAAAAAGGTTTTAATAAGAAAATAAGGATTCTAAAATTTTAACACGACAATAATACGAGACTCTAAACAAAAAGAGAAATTTTTCCTAATCTAAGCAACAAAATAAACCGTTAGTTGTCCAAACATGAACAATCCCCGGCAACGGTGCCAAAAACTTGGTGCACGAATTGTGAATCACACTTTTCCTAACTCGTACCACTAACCAGCAAGTGCACTGGGTCGTCCAAGTAATACCTTACGTGAGTAAGGGTCGAATCCCACGGAGATTGTTGGTTTGAAGCAATCTATGGTTATCTTGTAAATCTTAGTCAGGAAGTCAAATATGTTTATCAGTTGAATTGCAAATAAACAAGAGAGCATGGATTAAAGGTTACTTGTTATGCAGTAATGGAGAATATGTTGGAGTTTTGAAGATGCTTTGTCTTCTGAATCTCTGCTTTCCTCTGTCTTCTTGTTCACGCACGCACGTCCTCCTATGGCAAGCTGTGTGTTGGTGGATCACCGTTGTCAATGGCTACCTTCCATCCTTCCAGTGAAAACTACGCTCACGCGCTCTGTCACAGCACGGCTAATCACCGGTTGGTTCTCGATCCGGTTAGAATAGAATCCCTTGATTCCTTTGCGTTTGTCACTAACGTCCAGCCTTCAGGAGTTTGAAGCTCATCACAGTCATTCAATCTTTGAATCCTACTCGGAATACCACAGACAAGGTTTAGACTTTCCGGATTCTCATGAATGCCGCCATCAATTCTTGCTTATACCACGAAGATTCTGATTAAGAGATCTAAGAGATACTCATTCAATCTGATATAGAACGGAGGTGGTTGTCAGGCACACGTTCATGGGTTGAGAATGGTGATGAGTGTCACGGATCATCACCTTCATCACAGTTAAGCGCGAATGAACATCTTAGATAGGAACAAGCGTGTTTGAATAGAAAACAGAAATACTTGCATTAATTCATCGAGACACAGCAGAGCTCCTCACCCCCAACAATGGAGTTTAGAGACTCATGCCATCAAAGAGTACAAAGTTCAGATCTAAAATGTCATGAGAGATACAAAATAAGTCTCTAAAATGAGTAAACTATGATGGATGATGCAGAGATCCACTTCTGGGGCCCACTTGGTGTGTGCTGGGGCTGAGATTTAAGCAATTCACGTGCAGAGGCCATTTGTGGAGTTGAACGCCAGTTTTTGTGCCAGTTTGGGCGTTCAACTCCAGCTTTTGATCCTTTTCTGGCGCTGGACGCCAGAATTGGGCAGAAAACTGGCGTTGAACGCCAGTTTACATCGTCTATCTATGTGCAAAGTATGAACTATTATATATTTCTGGAAAGCCCTGGATGTCTACTTTCCAACGCAATTGGAAGCATGCCATTTCGAGTTCTGTGGCTCCAGAAAATCCACTTTGAGTGCAGAGAGGTCAGAATCCAACAGCATCAGCAGTCCTTTTTCAGCCTGAATCAGATTTTTGCTCAACTCCTTCAATTTCAGCCAGAAAAATACCTGAAATTATAGAAAAACACACAACTCATAGTAAAGTCCAGAAATATGAATTTTTCCTAAAAACTAATGAAAATAGACTAAAAACTAACTAGAACATACTCAAAACTATATGAAATTAACCCCAAAAAGCGTATAAAATATCCGCTCATCAGGGTGACAAAAGAACATGCAAACTCACTCCCAAAAGACTCAATGCAACATCATGTAGAAGAAGGGGAGGAAGTCAATCATGGGAGTTCACACTCCAATGAAACAGAGAGTTGCATAGAGGTGAGTTCAGTGAACCACCAATTGAAGAAGCTCTTGATGAAGAAGGTGATCCAACTATCCAACAAGATCCAAATGCTGAGATTAAAGATGTAAAGGCAATAGAAACAAGCACCCAAATGAGGATTGTGACCGAGAAACAAAGGATCATATCCGTGAAAGAAAGAAGGTCAAAGAACAATCCAACTACTGACCCAACAAGCAAATTCACTCAAGCCAATCAGAAAAGAAAGCTTGCTGGAAAGAGGCACTCACAACAAGGGGCATTAACTGGCTCATTTTTCCACTGGAGGTCATTCCTCTTAACAAACTGGAAGAAGAGAAAGAAATTCATGACAAAAATGTCAAGCTAATGACATTAAAAGAGCGCTTGTTGGGAGGCAACCAAACCAAAGGTAGTTTTTTTTCCTAGTTAATTCAATAAAAGAGTTAAGTAGATTTTCTGTATTGCAAGGAGCTAAGTTTGGTGTTCCACACCAAAACAATCTAAGGGTGAATGTGTAATTATAAGTTTGGTGTTCCACAAAACATTTCATTAAAGAACACATTGTAACCCTCAGCATGACTAGTCACTAGCTCCAACCAATCAGGGAAACTACTTAACAATAGTTTAATTTCTAGTTAATAGTTTGTTTTTCTAGTTCATAGTTGTTTTCTTAATAAAAGTACATGAGGTTCTCTACATGTATTCAATCTGCTGCATAGGGCAAGAAACTAAGTTTGGTGTTCACACACCAACTTAAGTCCAGAAAATCATAAGCATACATGCATGCTAACTATTTTTCAAGTGCTTGGGGAACAAGAAACTTCCAATCATTTTACAGGAATTAAATCAATCTCTTGGAATAAATATACACCATCATCCAAGGAGACAAAGAAGGATGCAAAAGCTATGGATGATGATGACAAGGAAGAAACAGGAAGACACCAAGAGGTTGTATTGTACTTAACTGTCTCTGATTTGTAGTGCCTTAATTGGAAGTATGATTGAATCTTGTTCTCATGAACATTCATATTCTGCTTGTTTCTCTTTATTTGCATTTCGGGGCTGCTAGTCTAAGTGCCTACTTCATTGTCATCCTGCTTGAATTATATGCTGTGTCCTTGAGCCTAATAAAAAAACTATGAGAATTTACTATGAAAAATAAGAGTAAAATCCAATGTGCAGAATAAAGTCCTAGTGTTGTGGTGGTATTTGCTAGCTAAGTTGGTTTATCAATAAGGTACAAGGCTAAGATATCTCTTGAATTATGAGCATGAAGTGCATTCTATTAGACATAAATAAATTAATAAATATCCTAAAAAGAGAAAAAGAGAATGAAAAAGAAAGAAAAGAGCAAATAAAGCTAGGCACCAATAGTTTGAACCTTAAGGCATGTGTCTGTGGTGTTTCTGTGCAAGGATCTGCTTGGATAAGTAAGTTCTTAGGAGTGCTTTATCACTTGATAACTTAGATTAACTAACCCGGGATTGTCAACTGAAAGTCTACTATCCAGAGCAATCTTGTCACAAAACATTTAGCAACCCAAAGAGGTGCTGGACACCAAGGTCTAAGGAATGAAAAATGAATAACAAACCATGTGCCTGTGGTGTGTATGTGCTGAGGAGAGACTTGGGTGATTAAGTCCTTAGGGTGTTTCAACACCTAGCACCTTGAACCAACTAGTTTGGGAGTGTTGGCTGAAAACCTATCCTAAAGAGTTGTCTCAACACAGAACACTTAGCTACAGAAAGCAATAAGCTCTAAAGAAGAAAAGAAAACAAAAATTAAGAAGTTAAGGATGAAGAATAAGAGTCTCAGAGAAAAGCAATAAAGTGAGAATTCAAGAGCATATGAGAGCCGAGAAACCAGTATGAACATGAACCTAAGTTGCCATGCATGAAACTCTATGAACCAAGGACTTGAATTCTCTGAATAAGGACTTGTATCTCTTGTATTTTCATGTTTTATCACTTGCTTGAGGACAAGCAAGATTTAAGTTTGGTGTTGTGAAGCCAGGGCATCTTGGCTAGTTTCACAAGCCATTTTTTATTTGTTTTAGAGTAGTTTCATGCATTTCTTAGGCAATAAGTAAGTATTTGGATGGAAAATTCATGCTTACCTTAATTCATGCAAACATGGTTAATTTAATGCATTTTCATGAGATTTATGCCATAATTACTTGTGTGCTAAGAATGAGGCAAATTCTTATGATTACAACAAAGCTTTGATGTATTTGTTTGGTTGATAATAGGAGGAAGGAAGCAGAAGAGGAGCAAGGAAAGGAAAGGAGGCAATGCAACTCACTGCAAGTTTTTGGTGCCAACATTGGAGGGAACGTTGGTAGTCCAACGTTACCTCCAACGTCCTTGAAAATGTTCATTTCTGGAGCTGAAAGAATTTCGGGCGACGCGTACACGTCAATGACGTGTACGTGTGAAAGAAGAAAATTTTTAAATCTATGCGTATGCATCACAAAATGAACATTGGAGGTCCAACGTTGCCTCAAACGCTGCCTCCAATGTCCACGATGAGAAGCCCAGAATTTGGAATTGAAAAACTTGAATCGACGTGCACGCGTCAGTGGATGGGAAAAATGGCAATGCATGCTTAAGCGTGGTGTACACGCACGCGTGAAGAAGTAAAATCTCAGCCTTCACTCGCACGCATGGTGCAAGCGTACGCGTGAATAAGCAAAATCACAGCTTTCACACGCACGCGTGGTGTACACGTACGCGTGGGTAGCAAAATGTTGGCACTCCAACGTTTAGTCAAACGCCAATGACAGCAAGCAAAACTGAATTTTCAAAGCGGCGTTTGATTCAACGTTTGCCCTCAAACGTGATCACCAACGTGAAGGCCAATTCACTTCCAAAATTGCACCTATGCCCAAAATGAAAGTTAGTTGCCAATGCCCATCACTCGAGGATCACTCCTATCTGCTTTAGCCAAGGCCCACATCCAAATACTTGATCCAATTGAATATGAGAAGAGGGTTATAAATAGAAGAATTGTTGAAGATTGAAGCAGCTTTCGGGAGGCCCTAAGGGGGGCTCTGGAAGTTCAATTCCCTGATTTCATTTCCTGCATTTTTCTTTTAGTTTATTTTGTACTTTCTTTATTTCTTTCTGCACTTTTCTTTTTCTGTAATTTGAATTGAGCTATGAACAACTAAACCCCTTTCATTGGGTTAGGGAGCTGATGACTCGCATCATGACCATAAAAGAGCATAATCTCATTTGATCATTGCAATTCATGAATTATTTGATGAATATTATAGTACATTGGTTTGAAATGAGTTTGTGCTGAATTTCAGGTGAAAGAGACATCAAAAAGGGGAAGAAAACAACAAAACAAGCTGGGCGTATGAAACTGGCGTGCCACTTGGGGCAAACGCCAGAAAAATGCATTGCTGTGGCACGCCATGAGCTGGGCGTGGCACGCTAGTACTGAAGTCCAGAGAGAATTCTCCAAGCATTTACATGGGCGTGGAACGCCAGAAGCTGGGCGTGGCACGCCAGTACAATTTTCCAAAGAGCAACAATAAAGGCCACTAAAGGGGCAAGGCACGCCAGGATGGGTGTGGCACGCCTAACCCACCACTTGAGCCATGGGCGTGCCACTTGGTATCGAAGGCGTGGCACTCCAGCTTCAAAAGTCACTTGGGCGTACCACTTGATGAGCCAGGCGTGGCACGCCAAGCTTAAGAAGACCACAAATGAATGGGCGTGCCACTTGAGCAACATGACGTGGCACGCTAGTACAAGATTCCAGAGAAGAGGTTGAAGGTTAAAAAGGCCTGGGCGTGCCACTTGAGATCGAAGGCGTGGCACGCCAAGCTCTCAACCACACTCAGGCGTGCCACTTGAGCATCCATGCGTGGCACGCCAATGTACAAGAAGACCAAAGCAAAGGCTGGGCGTGCCACTTGAATGCTGAGCGTGGCACGCCAGCTACTGGAACCAAGAAGAACAATGGGCGTGGCACGCTAGACCCTGCGTGGCATGCTAGTTATAATTTCAAGAGGGGGAGATTGAAGGCCAACCATATGGGCGTGCCATTTGGTATCGAAGGCGTGGCACACCAGCCACCATTCTTCACCCAGGCGTGCCACTTGATTCTCAGGCGTATCACGCCAACATCACCAATCAACCAAGAGAAGACTTGGGCGTTCCATTTGAGTCCTGGGCATGGCACACCAGCAAAGAAGCCAAGCACATGATGGGCGTGGAATGCCAGACCCTGGGCGTGCCACGATAGTTCAATTTTCCAGAGAGGAAGTCCAAGCCCACAATGGGCGTGGCACGCCATACCCAGGGCGTGCCATGCTAGTTCAACTTTTCAGAAGCTAAGAAGAAGAGGGAAAAGGCTTGGGCGTGCCACTTGGGCTCGAAGGCGTGGCATGCCAGGCTATCCAAGGATTCAAAAAGGCCTGGGCGTGCCACTTGGGCTCGAAGGCGTGGCACGCCAGACCACACAAGTGTTTAAAGAACCCTGGTCTTGCCACTTGGGCTCGAAGGTGTGGCATGCCAGGGTGGTCAATAAAGGAAGGCGTGCCACTTGAGAGTTGGGCGTGGCATGCCAAGTCAGATTCAGAGTGAGGCGTGGCACGCCACTGAAGCGCCAACCACACGCCTGCTGTGAGATCACGTTTATTGAGTTTCTTTTCCCTCCAAATTGTATTTTTCTTTTCACTTTTGTAATTCCTTTATTTGCTAGTGCTAGGAGTAGTATAAATACCCCCTGAAAGTACTGAAAAAGGGGTTAAGCTGTTGAGCTATTAGTTAAAGCATAGTTAGATTCACTTTTCCATCTCTTACTTTTCTCTAAGCTATGAGTAGCTAAATTCCCTCTCATTGAGGGAGGGAGCTCTGTTGTACTTGATAGATTAATAATAGTGAATTTCTTCTTCTCTTCATCTTCTCTTTGATTTGCTAGAAGGAATTTCGTTTTAATGTTAGTATTCAATCACCTTGGAAAAGGGGTTGAATGCAAAATGGGTTTCATGGGAACATTAGAAGAGGAAATATGAAACCAAGCTAGAAATCCCTTCTCACACTTGAGTAGGATCTAGGTTTTGGTGTTTGGATATGGTGACATATAATCCTCCCTCTACTTTGACCTATGATGATGTGTGGTATAATCAAGAACCAAGCATATCTCTCTTCATGAGCAATTAGACCAAGGAATTGGCTATTGATCAAAATCTGAGAGATTGAGTCACCAAGGGATTGGGGCTCAATCAATCATGATTGCCAAGAGGTCAATGAGTTGCATGATTGAAGAGGATATAAGCTGGATTTAATCCAAAGAGACAACATCTCCTGATCTCAATGAATCCGCATATTCTTATCTTCCACTTTCTTTATATCTTTCTTTTATATTCTGCAAATCCCCATTCCTATTTACTTTGAGTAATTTACGTTCATGCCCTTTACTTTTCTGCCATTTACTGCTTTTATTTACTTTTGAGTCATTTAGATTTCTGCACATTTAATATTCTGCAATCACAATCTATTCTGTTTTGCTTGACTAATTCACCAATTGATTAAAATTGTTCAAATCTACTAATCTTTGTGGATACGATCCCACTCCACTGTGGGTTATTATTTGACGATAATTTTGGTGCACTTGCCAAAAGAACGGATTCACCATTTTTATATGGGGAGTGAATTCCGGTCATCAGGAGCTCTATGTAATTCAATGGATCAATATTAGTTTTCATTCTTCTTCTTCTTTCTTTTCTCTTGATTTTACTAGAAAGCTTTCATTCTTCATCCAATTGGATAGTTGTCTTGGGAAAAAATCTATTCATAATTGCATCTCCTCTGAACCTTGGAAGAGGAATGAGGAGATCATGCTAGAAATTCTTTCTCACATTGGATTAGGTTGGGGTTTGGATGGATATAGTGACATGTAAACCTACCAATACTTTGATCTATGAATTTGTGTGGTATAATCAGTGACCAAACTTCATCTCTTCCCATGAGCACTTAAATCAAGGAATTGGGCAATTGTTCATGCTTAGAGAGATTAGATTGCCAAGGAATTAGGATCTAATCACCTAAAAGTGCCAAGGAGATCAATGAATGCATTGACTGAGGAAGAGATGAAAATGAATTTGATCCGGAGAATTATCACATCTCCTGACCCCAATGAATTCCCCATATCTGATCTACCCATTCTTTCATATTCTGCTATTTAATTTCATGCTAATTCCCCATTCCCATTTAATTTCTTGCAATTTAAGCTTCTGTTATTTAATTTTCAGCAATTTAATTTCTGTCATTTAATTTCTTGCAATTTAAGTTTCCCGCCAATTTACTTTCTGCAATTCTCAACCAAATCTGATTTTGCTCAACTAGAATAATTCACCAATTAACATTGATCAACCAACCAATTCCTGTGGGATTCGACCTCACTCTACAGTGAGTTTTTACTTGACGACAATCTGGTACACTTTCCGGTAGGAAATTGTTGAGAGACAGTTTCCGAGTAAATCAGTTGCCATCTCCTGATTCGTCATGAGTTTCTCCATCATTATCTTTAGATTAGAGATTTTTTGAGACTCTTGCTGTGGTTGTGGTTGTGGATGAGATGTTGATGGTTGGGTGGATGTTGTTTTGGTTGTTTGTGGGGTTGTTTTGTGGGTAAAATGCGGGTGAAGGAACATTATTTTGTTATTTTCTGTATGGATTATTGTTAGTTGGATGGTGGTTTCGATTGCTTGTGTTGAAAGTTGTTGGGGTTAGAGTTTCTCTGCCATTGGTTCTGGTTTTCTTCCCATCTCAGGTTGGGATGGTTCCTCCATGAGGGGTTGTATGTGGCCCCATGGAAGTCATTTTGGGAAGAACTCTAGTTATGCATATATTGGACTTGCTCAGGTTGCTGCTCATTGTTGCACGCCTCATAGCTTTCTTAATGTTGCCGCCAAACAGTTGGAGATTGGCTTGTTGTGCTAACTTCAGCCAATTGCAATCCATCCACCCTTTTTGACATTATCTCCATTTGCTGTTGAAGTTGTTGATGCATTAGCTTGTTCTGGGCTAGGATAGCATCCACACCCTCGAGCTCATAGACCCCTCTCTTTGGAGCTGCTTGTCTTTCCGAGGAGTAAAAATAATGATTGTTGACCACCATATCTATGAGATTATGTGCCTCCTGTGAAGTTTTCATCGTTTGCAGTGACCCTCCTGAAGAGTAGCAATGAGCGGATATTTTATACGCTTTTTGGCATCACTTTCATATCGTTTTTAGTAGTTTTTGTTTTGTTTTTATTAAGTTTTTATAGGTTTTATTGTTAAATTCACATTTTTGGATTCAACTATGAGTTTTTGTGTTTTTGTACATTTTAAGGTATTTTCTGGCTGAAATTGAGGAGCTGGAACAGAAGTCTGATTCAGAGATAGAGAAAGCACTGCAGATGCTGTCTGGATCTGACTTCCCTGCACTCGGAAGAGCTTTTCTAGAGCTACGAAAGTCCAAATGGAGCACTCTCAATGGCTATGGAAAGCTGACTTCCAGATATTTCTAGAAATATATAATAGTCCATTATTTGGTTCGGATTAGAAGGCCCAAAACTGACGTCCAACGCCAGCTTTCTGCCCCATTTCAGGTGCCCAGCGCCCAAGGAGCAGAGCCCAATGTTCAAACGCCCAGAGAGGACTCTCTAACTGGTGTTCCACATCCAAGAGACCTCATAGCATGTGGATCTCATCAAGCTCAGCCCAAACACTCACCCAGTGGGCCCTAAAAGTGGATTTTAGCACTAAAAAGACTGTTTTACCCTTACTAGTCATTGGTTTAGTATTTTATGGGATTTAATTCATGTAACACGCACATTATTCAGACCTATTTTCGTTTTTGCATTGTATTTTATTTTCAGTATGAGTTTTTAAACCACCTAGGTTGAGAGGAGGAGCCCTGCTAAGTCCTATGAATTAATAAAAGTATTACTATTTCTTCTTCAATCTGTGTTTGATTAATTCTAAGATGTATATTCGTACTTCATCATGGTGAATAGGATGATATAACAAATTAGCTCTGTTCATCACATTAAGACAAACGTGCCTGACAAACACCCACGTCTACTTGGGTTCAGAATGCGTCTTTCACCGAACAAGGACGAACCAACAGCCTGAATATACATCTCTCAGACGGCTAATCCACAACTTCATTGGGGACTTCTTGAGACATCAGTTCAGCCAATTTTCAGGGAGATTAGGGTCTCTATGGTAGAGGCTAGAACCCAAAGATGCAGCATTCTCTGATCTGGAAGATTCGACTTTGCCTGTGGCGTTTTGAGTAGGATCATAAAGGAAAATGGACTGTACACGCTTCACCCTCAAGTAGAGATGGATCCACATTAAACCTGGCGTTCAGATCCGGAGGAGTATTGGCAGCTGCTCAAACCAGTGTCAATCAGACACAGCCTGCCATTGAAGAAATCACTCACAAGCAAAGAGAGCAATAGTACCAGAGTTAATTCATAAAGAAAAAGCAACTCCAACACTCAACTCTATTCCTATCATTTATTCCAATTAGAATAACAAGTACTTATACAAAGTTCCAAACATAAACCTTCTTTTTCCGCCTGACTAAGACTTGCAAGATAACCATAGCTTGCTTCAAACCACAATCTCTGTGGGATCGACGCTGCCTCACTCAGGTATTACTTGGACGACCTAGTGCACTTGTTGGTACAACAGTACGAAGGTGTGGGGATTCGTGCTACCAAGTTTTTGGCGCCGTTGCCGGGGATTGTTGAGTTTGGACAAACTGACGAATTTTCTTGCTCCCTAGATCAGGTAATTTTTAATTTTGTTAGATTTTCTACTTTTATTTTCTTCTTCCTATTTTTCAAAATAATTAAAAATCTTTTTCAAAAAAATATTTTTCTTTTCTTTGTTCAATTTGTGTTCTTGTTTTGAGTCTTTGAGTCTTTTATTTTTAATTTACTCTTCTTCAAATTTTCGAAAATCATAAAATGTATTTTAAAAATATTTTTATTTTCTTTGTTTAATCTTTGTTCTTTGTTTGAGTCTTGTGTTCTTGTTGAGTCTTTTATTCTTATTTTTTCTTCTCTATTTTTTCGAAAACTTTAAAAAGGTTTTTCAAAAATATTTTTATTTTTTATTTTTTGTGTTCAATTGGTTACAACGTTGTGCCTATGTTCTTGGTAATTGTTGTTCTTTGAGTCTTTCTTTCAACACATTTTCAAAAAAAATAATTTTTCTTTGTTTAATTCTTGTGTCAAAATATTTAATTTGGTGTTTTCTTGTTTATTTTCTTGTGATTTTCGAAAATCTTTGTTTAATTTTCTAAAAATTTTAAGTTTGGAATTTTTTTTGTGTTCTTGTATTCTTTGAGTCTTTAAATTTTGTTCTTTGTGTTCTTGTGACTCTTCAAAGTGTTCTTGAGTCTTGTTTGTGTTTTGATCTTAAAATTTTTAAATTTGGTGTCCCTTTGTGTTTGCCTCAAAAAATTTTCGAAAATCAAGGGTGCTAGATCTAAAAATTTTAAGTTTTGTGTCTTTTGTGTGTTTTTCTCTTTCCTCATTAAATTTAAAAATCAAAAATATAATATCTTTTCTTATATTTTTACTATATTTTCGAAATCTTACAAAAAACATTTCAGATTTTATTTTTAACATTTTTTATCTCATCTTATCTTAATTTTAAAATTCAAAAATCAAATCTTTTCAAAATAAAAAATCATATCTTTTTCAAAATCTTATCTTATCTTATTTCAAATTTCAAAATTTAATTTAAAATCCAAAATTTAAATTTCAAATTTCAATTTTCAAAATTAAATCTTTCCAAAATTCATATCTTTTTCAAAATTTAAAAATTCAAATCTCAAAATTTAAAATTCAAATTTTTCAAATTTTTCAAATTTCAAATTCTAATTTCAATTCTTATCTTATCTCCTATCCAATTTAATTTTCAAATCTTTTCATAATTAATTACATATCTTGTCTCAATTTTCGAAAACTTCTCCTCTATCTCTTTCTTCTTTTTCGAATTTGATTTCTTTTAAATTAATTTATTTTAATTTTGAATAAAATAAATAAATAAAATAAAATATATTTTAATTCTTTTTCATCTCTTCTTCTTCTATTTCTTTTTCTATCCCTATTTCTTCTTCCTCTTCTTCTACCTTTCTCCATCATGAACCCAAGTGGGAATGAAGAGTTTAAAAGAACTCTGGGATCTTATACAAGTCTCAATGCTCGCTTCTGTGGAAAAAGCATCAGTATACCTCAAATCAGAGCTAGTAGCTTTGAATTAAACCATTAACTTATTATTCTAACGTAGTAGAACTGCCAGTATTATGCGCTTCCTCAGGAAGAACCTACAGAATTTCTTGCAGATTTCTTAAGGATTATTGACACAGTACACAATGAAGGAGTAGACTAAGAGGTCTACAGGTTATTGCTCTTTTCTTTTGCTTTAAAGGATCAAGCAAAAAGGTGGTTGGATAACCAGCCTAACACTAGTTTAAAAACTTGAAAACAGTTAGTGGACAAGTTTTTAAATCATTACTTTTCCCCAAGAAAGATGACCCAGCTAAGGCTGGACATCCAAGGCTTCAAACAAGGAGACAATGAATCTCTTTATGATGCTTGGGAGAGGTATAAGAGGATGCTAAGAAAATGTTCCACTAAAATGTTTTCAGAATGGGTATAGTTAGACATCTTCTACTATTGGCTTTCAGACATGGCTAGAATGTCTTTGGACCACTATGCTAGTGGTTCCATACACATGAGAAAGACCATAGGAGAGGCTCAAGAGCTTATTGAGACAGTTGCCACTAATCAGCATTTATACTCATCTCCTGAGGCCTCTATAAAAGGAGAGGTTAAGGCAGTAGCTACTGAACTTAACCCTCCAGAGCAGGGTAGCCCATTGACTCAACAACTGCACGCCCTTAGCCAGCAAATGCTGGAACTGCAAGAGTCTCTGCGAGAAATTCAAGCTTCTAACAGAAATGTAGAAGCCTAGTTGAGTCAAACAAAGCAGCAGTTATCTAAGTAGATAACAGATGAATGGCAGGCTATCCAACTAAGGAGTAGGAAAACCTTAAGCACCCAACCTTAGTACAATAAAAACGAAAAGCCCATTGAGGATACCCAGGTATCTGCACAAAATGACTCTGGGCATTTAAACGCCCAGAGAGACATCCCTCTTGGCGTTGAACGACAGGAAATGGCAGAGACTGGGTGTTCAAATGCGCAGAGAGGTATCCCTCCTGGTGTTGAACGCCAGGAAAGGGCAGAGACTAGGCATTCAAACGCCCAGAGAGGTATCTGTCCTGGCGTTGAACACCAGGAAAGGGTAGAAACTAGGCGTTCAAACGCACAGAGGGGCAGCAGCACGGGCGTTGAATGCCTAAGCAAGGGAGGTAAGCCATTCACTAATAACAATCCTCCTAAGCAAGCCAGTAACCTGATGAGCAGATAATTTCTACGCTTTTTGGCATTGTTTTTACACAGTTTTTTAGTATATTTTTATTAGTTTTTAATTAAAATTCACATTTCTGGACTTTACTATGAGTTTGTGTGTTTTTCTGTGATTTCAGATATTTTCTGGCTGAAATTGAGGGACTTGAGCAAAAATCAGATTCAGAGGTTGAAGGAGGACTGCAGATGTTGTTGGATTCTGACCTCCCTGCACTCAAAGTGGATTTTCTGGAGCTACAGAACTCCAAATGGCGCGCTCTCAATTGCGTTGGAAAGTATACATCCAGGGCTTTCCAGGAATATATAATAGTCCATACTTTGCCCGAGTTTAGATGACACAAACTGGCATTCAATGCCAGTTCCATGCTGCATTCTGGAGTTAAACACCAGAAACAGGTTGCAAAGTGGAGTTAAACGCCAGAAACAGGTTACAAACTGGCATTCAACTCCAAGAGAAGCCTCTACACGTGTAAAGCTTAATGCTCAGCCCAAGCACACACAAAGTAGGCCACAGAAGCGGATTTCTACATCATTTACTCATTTCTGTAAACCCTAGTAACTAGTTTAGTATAAATAGGACTTTTTACTATTGTATTTACATCTTCAGATCAGATCTTTGATTAGTTTTATGCTATCTTAGACCTTTATGGGGGCTGGCCATTCGGCCATGCCTGGACCTTCATCACTTATGTATTTTCAACGGTAGAGTTTCTACACACCATAGATTAAGGTGTGGAGCTCTGCTGTTCCTCAAAAATTAATGCAAAGTACTATTGTTTTTCTATTCAATTCAAGCTTATTCCTATTCTAAGATATCCATTCGCACCCAAGAACATGATGAATGTGATGATTATGTGACGCTTATCATCATTCTCACTTACGAACGCGTGCCTGACAAACACTTCCGTTCTATATGCAAACAAGCTAGAATGAATATCTCTTAGATATCTAATACAGAGGACCAAGTCCGAGATGTTAGAGTCTTCGTGGTATAAGTTAGAACCCATGGATGGCCATTTCCTGAGATCCGAAAAGTCTAAACCTTGTCTGTGGTATTCCGAGTAGGATCTGGGAAGGGATGGCTGTGACGAGCTTCAAACTCACGAGTGTTGGGCGTAGTGACAGACGCAAAAGGATAGTAAATCCTATTCCAGTATGATCGAGAACCGACAGATGATTAGCCATTCAGTGACAGCGCATTGGACTATTTTCACAGAGAGGATGGAATGTAGCCATTGACAACGGTGATGCCCTACATAAAGCTTGCCATGGAAAGGAGTAGGAATGATTGGATGAAGACAGCAGGAAAGCAGAGGTTCAGGAAGAACGAAAGCATCTCTATACGCTTATCTGAAATTCTCACCAATGAATTACATAAGTATCTCTATCCCAGTTTATATTTTATTTATGTTTTTATTATCAATTCACCATACCCATTTGAATCCGCCTGACTGAGATTTACAAGGTGACCATAGCTTGCTTCAGGCCGACAATCTCCGTGGGATCGACCCTTACTCACGTAAGGTTTATTACTTGGACGACCCAGTGCACTTGCTGGTTAGTTTGCAAAGTTGTGATAAAGAGTTAAGATTACAATTGTGCGTACCAAGTTGTTGGCGCCATTGATGATCACAATTTCGTGCACCAAGTTTTTGGCGCCGTTGCCGGGGATTGTTCGAGTTTGGACAACTGACGGTTCATCTTGTTGCTCAGATTAGGTAATTTTATTTTAATTTTAAGCTTTTTTTCTTATTTTCGAAAAATACAAAAAAATTTTCTTCTTTTTTGTTCTTCCCAAAATAATTTTCGAAAAAAATCCAAGAAAAAAATTAATAAAATCATAAAATCAAAAATAATTTTTGTGTTTCTTTTTTGAGTCTAGTGTCAATTTTTAAGCTTGGTGTCAATTGCATGTTTTTAAAATTTGTGCATTTTTTTTGAAACATTCATGCATTGCATTCTTCATGATCTTCAAGTTGTTCTTGACAAGTCTTCTTATTTGATCTTCATATTTTCTTGTTTTGTGTTTTTCTTGTTTTTCATATGCATTCTTGAATTCTTAGAGTCTAAATATTAAAAATTTCTAAGTTTGGTGTCTTGCATGTTTTCTTTTCTTAAAAATTTTTCAAAAATAAGTTCTTGGTGTTCATCTTGAGATTCAAAGTGTTCTTGGTGTTCATCTTGACATTCATAGTGTTCTTACATGCATCATTTATTTTGATAAAAAATTTTCATGCATTGAGTTTTTTTTATGTTTTTCTCTTTCTTTATTAAAATTCAAAAATAAAAAAAATATCTTTCCCTTTTTCACTCATAAATTTTCGAAAATTTGAGTTGACTTTTTCAAAACTTTTTAAAATTTAGTTGTTTCTTACGAGTCAAATCAAATTTTCAATTTAAAAATTCTATGTTTTTCAAATCTTTTTCATTTTTCTTTTATGATTTTCGAAAATTTCAAATTGATTTTCAAAAATCTTTTTCTTATTCTTACTGCATATTTTCGAAAATCTTATTAGCACTTTAATGTGATTGATTCTAAAATTTTAAGTTTGTTACTTGCCTAGTAAGAAAGGTTCAATCTTTAAACTCTAGACTCATATCTTTTTAGTTTCTTGTTAGTCAAGTAATCAACTTTAATTTCAAAATCAAATCTTTTTAATTTTCTTTTTCAAATCTTTTTCAAAACAAATTTCAATCACATCTTTTTCAAAATTAATTTCAAAATCTTTTCTAACTTCTTATCTTTTCAAATTAATTTTCAAATCTTTTTCAACTAATCCTATCTTTTTGTTTGATTCATATCTTTTTCAAATCTACCTAACTAATTCTCTCTCTAATTTTTGAAAATCACCTTCCTCTTTTTCAAAATTCTTTTTTAATTAACTAATTGTTTTAAATTTAATTTAATTTGATTCAATTTTCCTTTCATAATTTTTGAATTCTAATTTTAATTTTAAATTAAAAACAAAAATATTTTTTTCTTTTAATTTATTTTTCGAAAATTCTTCTCTCTCACCTCCTTCTAATTATTTATTTATCTACTAACACTTCTCTTCTTCTTAAAAATTCGAACCCTCTCTCTCTTTCTGTGTTCGAATTTCTTTTCTTCTTCTACTCACAAAAAGGAATCTCTATACTGTGACATAGAGGAGTCCTCTTTTTTTCTATTTTCTTCTTTTTCATATGAGCAGGAACAAGGATAAGAACATTCTTGTTGATGCTGATCCTGAACTTGAAAGAACTCTGAAGAGGAAGCTAAGGGAAGCTAAAGCACAACTCTCTGGAGAAAATCTGACAGAAATTTTCGAAAAAGAAGGAGGAATGGCCGAAAATAATAACAATGCAAGGAAGATGCTTGGTGACTTTACTGCACCTAATTCCAATCTACAAGGAAGAAGCATCTCAATCCCTGCCATTGGAGCAAACAATTTTGAGCTGAAACCTCAATTAGTTTCTCTAATGCAATAGAACTGCAAGTTTTATGGACTTCTATCTGAATATCCCTTTCAGTTCTTAACTGAATTCTTGCAGATCTGTGATACTGTTAAGACCAATGGGGTTGATCTCGAGGTCTACAGGCTTATGCTTTTCAAATTTGCTGTAAGAGACAGAGCTAGAATATGGTTGGATTCTCAACCTAAAGATAGCCTGAACTATTGGGATAAGCTGGTCACGGATTTCTTAGCCAAGTTCTTTCCTCCTCAAAAGCTTAGTAAGCTTAGAGTGGATGTTCAAACCTTCAAATAGAAAGAAGGTGAGTCCTTCTATGAAGCTTGGGAGAGATACAAGGAACTGACCAAAAAGTGTCCTTCTGACATGCTTTCAAAATGGACCATCCTGGATATATTCTATGATGGTCTATCTGAGCTATCAAAAATGTCACTGGACCATTCTGCAGGTGGATCCATTCACCTAAAGAAAACGCCTGCAGAAGCTCAAGAACTCATTGACATGGTTGTAAATAACCAGTTCATGTACACTTCTGAAAGGAATCCTGTGAGTAATGGGACGCCTCAAAGGAAGGGAGTTCTTGAAATTGATACTCTGAATGCCATATTGGCTTAGAACAAAATATTGACTCAACAAGTCAATATGATCTCTCAGAGTCTGAATGGATTGAAGGAATCATCCAACAGTACTAAAGAGGCATCTTCTGAAGAAGAAGCTTATGATCCTGAAAACCCTGCAATAGCAGAGGTGAATTACATGGGAGAACCCTATGGAAACACCTATAATCCCTCATGGAGAAATCATTCAAATTTCTCATGGAAGGATCAACAAAAGCCTCAACAAGGCTTTAATAATGGTGGAAGAAACAGGTTTAGCAATAGCAAACCTTTTCCATCATCCACTCAGCAACAGACAGAGAATTCTGAGCAGAATCCATCTAGCTTAGCAAATATAGTCTCTGATCTATCTAAGGCCACTTTAAGTTTCATGAATGAAACAAAGTCCTCCATTAGAAATTTGGAGGCACAAGTGGGCCAGCTGAGTAAAAGAGTCACTGAAATCCCTCCTAGTACTCTCCTAAGCAATACAGAAGAGAATCCAAAGAGAGAGTGCAAGGCCATAGATTTAACCATCATGGCCGAACCTACAAGGGAGGGAGAGGACGTGAATCCCAATGAGGAAGACCTCCTGGGATGCTCAATGATCAATAAGGAGTTCCTCAATGAGGACCTAAAGGAATCTGAGGCTCATCTAGAGACCATAGAGATTCCATTGAACCTCCTTCTGCCCTTCATGAGCTCTGATGAGTACTCTTCTTCTGAAGAGAATGAAGACATTACTGAAGAGCAAGTTGCCAAGTACATTGGTGCAATCATGAACCTGAATGCCAAATTATTTGGTAATGAGACTTGGGAAGATGAACCTCCCTTGCTCACCAATGAACTGAGTGATATGGATCAACTGACATTGCCTCAGAAGAAACAGGATCCTAGAAAGTTCTTAATACCTTGTACCATAGGCACCATAACCTTTGAGAAGGCTCTATGTGACCTTGGGTCAGGGATAAACCTCATGCCACTCTCTGTAATGGAGAAACATGGAATCTTTGAGGTGCAAGCTGTCAGAATCTCATTAGAGATGGCAGACAACTCAAGAAAACAGGCTTATGGACAAGTAGAAGACGTGTTAGTAAAGGTTGAAGGCCTTTACATCCCTGCTGATTTCATAATCCTAGACACAGGGAAGGATGAGGATGAATCCATCATCCTTGGAAGACCCTTCCTAGCCACAGCAAGAGCTGTGATTGATGTGGACAGAGGAGAGTTAGTCCCTTCAACTGAATAAGGACAACCTTGTGTTTCAAACTCAAGGATCTCCTTCTGTAACCATGGAGAGGAAGCATGAAAAGCTTCTCTCACTGCAGAGTCAACAAAAGCCCCCACAGTCAAACTCTAAGTTTAATGTTGGGAGGCTGCAACCAAACTCTAAGTTTGGTGTTGAACCCCCACATTTAAACTCTAAGTTTGGTGTTGGGAGGTCCCAGCAATGCTCTGAACATCTGTGAGGCTCCATGAGAGCTCATTGTCAAGCTATTGACATTAAAGAAGTGCTTATTGGGAGGCAACCCAATGTTATTTAATCACATCTATTTTATTTTCTTTTTGTTATTTCGTTTTTTATTAGGTTGATGATCGTGTGAAGTCATAAAAACTACTGAAAAATCAAAAACAGAATGAAAAATAGCATTGAAAACAACACACCCTGGAGGAGAGCAGTCTGGCATTTAAACGTCAGAAACAAGCATCTGTCTGGCGTTTAACGCCAGAAACAGGCACCAAGCTGGCGTTTAACGCCAGAAACAAGCATCAACCTGGCGTTAAACACCAGAAACAAGCAACATTTGGGCGTTTAATGCCAGAAACAGGCAGCAGCCTAGCGTTAAACGCCAAGATTGCACAGCAAGGGCGTTTTACACGCCTAATTGGAGCAGGGATGTTAAGTCCTTGGCCCCACTGGATCTGTGGACCCCACAGGATCCCCACATTTTCTTCTCTCCTCTTCACACATTTTCATAACTCTCTTCCCCAAATACCTTTCACAAATCACCTCAATCACTCTTTCCCATCACCTCTTCACCACTCACATCCATCCTCTCTTCCCCATAAACCCCACCTACCTTCAAAATTCAAAATAATTTCCCTCCCAAACCCAACCCTAATGGCTGAACCCTACACCCCCTCTCACTCCTATATAAACCCCTCACTCCTTCTTCATTTTCACACAACACAACCCTCTCTTCTTCTCCTTGGCCGAATACATCTTCTTCCCCCATTTCCTCTATTTTCTTCTTCTTCTACTACTTTCTTTCTTCTTTTGCTCGAGGACGAGCAAACATTTTAAGTTTGGTATGGTAAAAAGCATAGCTTTTTGTTTTTCCATAAACATTTATGGTACCTAAGACCAGAGAAACCTCTAGAAAGAGGAAAGGGAAGGCAATTGCTTCCACCTCTTAGTCATGGGAGATGGAGAGATTCATCTCAAAGGTCCATCAAGACCACTTCTATGAAGTTGTGGCCAAGAAGAAAGTGATCCCTGAGGTTCCTTTCAAGCTCAAAAAGAATGAGTATCCGGAGATCTGACTTGAGATCCAAAGGAGAGGTTGGGAAGTTCTTACTAACCCCATTCAACAAGTCAAGATCCTAATGGTTCAAGAGTTCTATGCAAACGCATGAATCACTAGGAACCATGATCAAAGTGTGAACCCGAATCCAAAGCATTGGCTCACCATGGTTCGGGGGAAATACTTAGATTTCAGTCCGAAAAATGTAAGGCTGGCGTTCAACTTGCCAATGATGGAAGAGAACGCACGCCCCTACACAAGAAGGGTCAACTTTGATCAAAGGTTGAACCAAGTCCTCATAGACATATGTGAGGAAGGAGCTCAATGGAAAATTGACTTAAGAGGCAAGCCGGTTCAATTAAGAAGGCATGACCTCAAACCAGTGGCTAGGGGATGGCTAGAGTTCATTCAACGCTCAATCATTCCTACTAGTAACTGGTCTGAAGTTACTATAGACCGGGCCATCATGATCCATAGTATCATGATTGGAGAAGAGGTGGAAGTTCATGAGATTATACCTCAAGAACTCTACAAGGTGGCTGACAAGTCCTCCACTTGGGCAAGGTTAGCCTTTCCTCACCTCATTTGCCACCTCTGCAATTCGGCTGAAATTGACATAGAGGGAGACATCCTCATTGAAGAGGACAAGCCCATCACTAAGAAAAGGATGGAGCAAATAAGAGATCATGGACCTGAACATGAGCATGAGGAAATTCCTCACCATGAAATCCCTGAGTTGCCTCAGGGGATGCATTTTTCTCCACAGAATTATTGGGAGCAAATCAACACTTCCCTAGGAGAATTAAGTTCTAACATGGGACAACTAAGGGTGGAGCACCAAGAGCACTCCATCATCCTCCATGAAATTAGAGAAGATCAAAGATCTATGAGGGAGGAGCAAGAAAGACAAGGAAGAGACATAGAGGAGCTCAAGAGCACCATTGGTTCTTCAAGGAGAGGAAGAGACATAGAGGAGCTCAAGAGCACCAAATTGATAACCGAGTATTTAAACCTCGGGTCGTCTTCTCAAGGAATTGCAGGGAGGTATGTTCTTATTATTGGTTATGAGTCTTGTAAATTTGGGGTTTTGAAAGTAAGGAAGTAGTATGCTGAATGATAATAAGAATAAAATAAATAACTATAAAATAGACTCTTGGCAAGGTATGAAAACTGGAAGTTCTATCCTGGTTATCCTTGTCAATTGTAATGAGAATTGGATTTTTCTCCCACTTTGTTAACCTCTAACTATGAAGGTAAGTTAATTGGATGAATTAATTTTTATTCCTCAGGTCCTAGTCTTTCCTTGGAAAAAGTTAGAGTTATTGGAACTTGAATTAATTCTTGAAGAATTCCAATTTTCAATCAACAATAAGTTTGATAACTCAAGAGTCACCAATTATTTAACCAAAGCCAAAAGGGAAAATATCTAAATTAAATTAAAAGCATTGAAATACCTTAAATTGTATTGAATCAAATTAAACATAAGAATCCATAAGTCAAATTGAAAAGATAAATAACAATTAAAGGAATAGAATAAATAAAACTAGAAAGTAATTTAAAGGAACATTGAACCTGTGGTGAAGAAGAAATAATCCTAAATCCTAAAACTAAATCCTAAGAGAGAGGAGAAAACCTCTCTCTCAAAAAACTACATCTAAATTATGAAAAGTGAATTATAAGAGCTTGTTTATGAATGGATACATTCCCCCACTTTGTAGCCTCTAATCTGTGTTTTCTGGGCCACAAACTAGGTCAGAAACAGCCCAGAATTCGCTGGTTGCGAATTCAAACACGCTGATTTTTCGTCACTGCGATGCGGCCGTGTGGAGCACGCGTTCGCGTCGCCTAACGTCAGAAAAACTATGGCAAACTATATATCAAATCGAAGCTCCGGACGTTAGCTTTCCAACGCAACTGGAACCGCGTTGTTTGGACCTCTATAGCTAAAGTTATAGCCGTTTGAGTGCGAAGAGGTTAGGCTGGACAGCTTAGCAATTTCTCCAACTTCTTGTATTCCTTCCACTTTTGCATGCTTTCTTTCCATCCTCTGAGCCATTCCTACCCTGTAATCTCTGAAATCACTTAACGCACATATCAATGCATCTAATGGTAATAAGAGAGGATTAAACATAGGGAACTTAAGGCCAAAGAAGCATGTTTTCAATCAAAGCACATAATTAGGAAGGTAAATGTGAAACCATGCAAATAGTATGAATAAGTGGGTAAAGAATTGATAAAAATCACTCAATTGAGCACAAGATAAACCATAAAATAGTGGTTTATCAACCTCCCCACACTTAAACAATAGCATGTCCTCATGCTAAGCTCAAGAGAAACTATAAGAGTGAAGGGGAATGGTAGAATGTATAAAATGCAACCTATGAATGCAACTACATGCTAAATGCTTTTACTTACTTGGTTAAGAGTAAATAAGTTCTCCAAGAATAAATATGAACTGGATTTCACTAATTCAAATCATAAAAATGAAGTACAAATATACTTGTTGAAGAAAATAGCTCATGAAAGCCGGGAACAAAGAATCAAGCATCGAACCCTCACTGGTAGTGTATACACTCTAATTACTCAAGTGTTTAAGGTTCAATTTTCTCAATTCTCTACTAACCTTGCTTTCTAAGGCTTGCTCTTCATCTAACAATCAACATAAATTTAATGCACAGATACACATATCAAGAGGTCTTTTAAGGGTTGTAATGGGGTTAGGGTCAATGTAGGATTGTATTTGGCCAAGTGGACTAAAATCTGAATCCTTAATTAACTTAAACTTTCCACTTAACTTTAGACAATTCATGTAATCATAATACCACATCTAACTATCCATTAACCATGTTTTCCACATATTCATGCATTCTGATTTCAAGTACAGTACATATGCATTGCTTTCACCATTTACTTTGGGGCATTTTGTCCCCTTTTTGTTGTTTGCTCTTTTTTTTTTCTTTCTTTTTTTTCATTTTTTTATTTATATATTATTTTTTTCTTTTGTTTTTCTCAATGCATATGATTAATTTATTGAATGCATGAACATGTCCTAAATATTTCTTTCACATTTTCATAAAGATATATAACACCCAATTCTCAAACCAAACGTTTCCAAACCCACTTTTCCCCACACTTAATTCATGAGCACTCTCACTAGTCTAAGCTAACCAAGGATTCAAATTAAGGACATTATTGTTTTCCGCTTAGAGTTTGTAATGAGCTAAAGTAAAGAATAAAGGGGTAAAATAGGCTCAAAATTGGTTTGCAATGGATAATGAAAAGGTTAAGGCCATATGGGTATGTAAGCTCAGTAAAATAAAGGCCTCAATCATATAAGTGCATGCATACATCAAACCATGGAAATATAGAATCAAGCAAGACAAAGATCACAATTTTAGAGAGAAAAATACACACTAAAAAAATAAAATATTGGTTGATAAAATGCAACCAATTAAATAGGCTCAAAATCTCACAGGTTTTGTGTGTTCGAGCTCTAAACCATGTTCCAAAATAAAATTTCTTCAAACAAGTTTTTCAAAAAGTTTAATTCAAATTAGTGAAATGCTCTAAAAAGTTTCTTGAAAAAGAAAATATTACTTTAACCAAGTGGTAAAATATGCACAACCATCAAACAAACATGCAAATGCAACAACTAATAAGGAAAATAAATCATTGGTGTTGAGATAGGAAGGTACTAACCCACGGAGATCGGTATCGACCTCCCCACACTTAAAGATTGCACCGTCCTCGGTGCATGCTAAGATGTACAAGGGACGGGGTTTGTGGTTCCTCAGCTGGGGCTCTTTTTGTTCCTTTCCTTGCCGGTGGTTTAGGAGTAGCTTTCTCTTTACCCTTCTTGGTGGCCATCCTGAAAAGGGAAAAAGAAAGTAACTTAAATTCAAAGGGATAGAGCAAGGAAGAGAATAGGAGAGGTGGTAATTAATGCACATTAAGAGATAAATGATGTTGACACATGGTCATGACTACATGTGAAAAATCATAAACGGGAATATGGCAGTGCATATGAAGACAATTAAATGCAAGATATTTATTGGCATGCAGGCAAAGGCATGAGTAGCATAGATCAAGCATTTAATGTCCAATTTAAATTACCAAGTCTTTTATACTAACAACCTATTTGTAAGAACAATTATATTAAATTAATAAAATATAAAAAGGGAATTTGTGAAAAACAGGCATCAGAATAGTAGAATAGAATAATCTAGAAAAATGCATAATGCCATATGAGCTTTTTCACATAGCATGAATGGTAAATAAGCTATTGAAAGTATTAAATTGAACATGCAAGCAACCCTTTAAAAAGTAATATATAATTGCCAAACAAATCTTGAATAGTCCAAAAAAATATAAAAAAAATAATGACCCAAATAAAATTCTAACCAATGAAAATAATGCAATGAATGAAAGTATGCAAATAAATTAAATGAAATAGAATGGAAGTGAAGAGGGAGTAAGAAAAGGACGAAGAAAGAATAAGAAAAGATAGAAAAATTAGGATTAGAGAAGAAAAGATAAGATAATTGGCACTAATCTGGATAGGTTGTGCGGCGCAAGCGACGTGGACGCGTGGGGCACGCGGTCGTGTGATTTGCACTTATACGGATTGACGCGGTCGCGTCGGTCACGCGGTCGCATGACACAGTTTATGCTACTGGCGCGAGGGCAGCCTTGCGCTCGCACAACTCTCTGTTTGAAACTTAGTATTGCCAAAATCCAGGGTGACGCGGTCGCGTGGGTCATGCGATCGCATGAGTGGCCAATATTAGGATATGACGCGGTCACGTCGGTCACGTGGTCGCGTCGTAGGGCTTGTGCGTTTAGCACCAGTCCATCACCACTCCAGCACAACTTTCGGCCAAGCACCCTTTTCACGTCGATATTCAGGTCACGCGGCCGCGTAGGTGACGCGGTCGCGTGGGAGGCCAATGTTCCTACCTGACGCGGACGCGTCAGCAACGCTGCCGCGTCGCGTGCGTGCTTTTTTTTTTTATATGTAGTATGCAGAATGCAATGCTAATGTAGATGCAATAAATAATTTCAGGTTCAATGAAAATAAAATAAAATAAAACTCGAAAACAAATAAAACTAAATAAAAATGAAAAAGGAACGATCATACCATGGTGGGTTGTCTCCCACCTAGCACTTTTATTTAAAGTCCTTAAGTTGGACATTTGGGGAGTCCTCCTGTTATGGTGGCTTATGCTTGTATTCATCCAGGAATCTCCACCAGTTTTTAGAATTCCAATATCCTCCGGGATCCCAAACTAGGCGCAGAAAGCCTTCAAGTAAGTTAAAGCTAGTGACAAGGCCCCAAGAGTGTTGATTGCCAGAATGAATTCCGGGGTCCCAAATCTTGCTTTTGCACCCGTCTTCTTGTTGATCATCATGATTCCATCCGGGTAGCAAGCAATCTGAATTCTCACTAAAGCGGCCAAACAACTTCCTAGACCCATTCAGTTGAGCTTTACACCAACCTTTGCATTTAAACTTTGAGCTTCCAACCATAATGAACCTTGCAGGACAATTCTTACCACTGACCATCTTCCTCTTACTCTTAATGCCACAAAGAGCTCTAAGTTGACCATTCGTCTCCAGTAGCCCATATTCAAGTGCAATTAGAAAGCTAAGGGATATGAATTTTACCCACTTGAATGTTGTGAAGGATGATGGCAACTTAGGGGGAGGTATTGTTAACGAATTTGCAAGCTCCACTCCCTTGTGCTCTTCTCTGACAACTTCCACCTCTTTGCAAGTTTCTTCAATATCAACCTCTTCCTCTTGGTAGCTTTCTTCCGATTTAATCTCTTCTTCATTACTTACCAAGGGCATAGGAAGTTGTGCTTCTTCTTCTAGAATCTCCATCTCTTGATCAACCTCTTCCAAGTCTTCAACTACTTTTTCCTCTTTAATAATTACTTCTTTGTCTAGTAGTTTTAATATAAAATCGTACTCATCCTTGATGATTTTCTTTCCATGACAACTCCTTTCAACTATTCTTTCATCTTCAAGGGTCTTTCCTATCTCCACATTTTGGGCCTCCTCTTGCTCTAAGACAAAATCAGACTCCTCCTTGATGTCTTCCTTCACTAATTCTTCAACCACTCCTTTGACTTCAAGGGTCTTTACTACCTTCACCTTTAGGGCCTCCTCTAGCTCTTTATGAAGTATGGATTCGCGAAGATGATTCCTTCTTTCCTGTTCTATATCAATAGCATAATTGGGATCATCTTGCTCTTGGATTGATGGATATGGGTGCTCTTCCATGGAGGGTGGTAATGAGATGAAAAGATCATTATGTGGTTGAAAAGGAAGTGCACTAGAGTTTGAGGGTTGAATATTGGAGGTAGAGGGTTGGTTCATGCGGGATATAAGATTTTGGAGTGTAGAGGTGAGACCAATGATATTAGAGATAAGTTTATTGTTATCCAATGGAGGTTGGGATGGATCTATGTATGGCTCATTCGGTTCATAGGGTGGTTGGTATGGTGGATGTGGGGTTAGGGTCATGTGGAGGTAAATGGTGTAAAGGGGCTTGTGAGTTTGGTGGTTCAAAGGTATGTTGGGGAGGTGGTTCATAAGCACAGGGTGGGGCTTGTTGGTAATTACAAGGGGGTCCACCATATCTATCAGCTTGGTATGCATTGTAGAGTGGTCCTTGCCCATGATATCTTGGAGGGTGTTGTTGCCTAAAGGGTTGATCAGATCCTCTTGGCTCCATCCATCTTTAATTGCTTAGACCTTGATACATATTTCTGTTATAGCTTCCACTCCTTTCAACAGATTTAGAACCAAACTCAAAGCCAGAGGGGTGAGAACTCATGGTAGCTAATAAAAATTAAAAAATGAAGATAAAAATAAATTTAAATTAAAAGGTTATTGAAATTAAAATTTTTGAATTTGAAAAATTAAATTTTGAATTTTGAGTTTTTAAATTTTGAAATTTGAATTTTGAAAATTAAAATTTTGAAATTTGAAATTTGAATTTTTAAATTTTGAATTTTGATTTTTGAATTTTAAAATTTTGAAATTAAAATTTTAAATTTTGAATTTTGAATTTTGGAAATTAAATATTGAAATTTGAAAATTGATTTTTGAAATAAGATAAGATAAGATTTTGAAAAAGATATGATTTTTGAAAAATATTTGAATTTTGAAATTTAAAACTAAGATAAGATAAGATAAAAATTTTAAAATCAAATTTTTTTAATGGAAAATTCAAAAATTCAATAATAATAAAGAGAAAAGATATTTTTGAATTAAATGAGGAAAGAGAAAAACAATAAAATGACACCAAACTTAAAATTTTTAGATCAAAACGAAGAAAACAACTAAGAACAACTTGAAGGTCAAGATGAACATGAAGAACAAATTTTTGAAAAATTTGTAATAACTAAATAAAAACCAATAACCTCTTAATATATGAAAAAGCAAAAATAAAAACAAATAAACAAGAAAAAAGCAAATATTTACAATAACCAATAATAAGACACACGTTTGCAATTTCCCGGCAACGACGCCATTTTGAAAGAGCTGAAGATTGATGGTTTAGAAGTTATAGTAAACTCTCGTTGCAAGTATAGTTACTAAACCAAGCAATCAACCTTTCTTATAAATATTTTGGTTGTCACAAGTAACAAACCCCTAAATAAATTGATAACCGAGTATTTAAACCTCGGGTCGTCTTCTCAAGGAATTGCAGGGAGGTATGTTCTTATTATTGGTTATGAGTCTTGTAAATTGGGGGTTTTGAAAGTAAGGAAGCAGTATGTTGAATGATAATAAGAATAAAATAAATAACTATAAAATAGACTCTTGGCAAGGTATGAAAACTGGAAGTCCTATTCTGGTTATCCTTGTCAATTGTAATGAGAATTGGATTTTTCTCCCACTTTGTTAACCTCTAACTATGAAGGTAAGTTAAGTGGATGAATTAATTTTTGTTCCTCAGGTCCTAGTCTTTCCCTGGGAAAATTCAGAGTTATTGGAATTCGAATTAATTCTTGAAGAATTCCAATTTTCAATCAACAATGAGTTTGATAACTCAAGAGTCACCAATTATTTAACCAAAGCCAAAAGGGAAAATATCTAAATTAAATTAAAAGCATTGAAATACCTTAAATTGTATTGAATCAAATTAAACATAAGAATCCATAAGCCAAATGGAAAAGATAAATAACAATTAAAGGAATAGAATAAATAAAACTAGAAAGTAATTTAAAGGAACATTGAACCTGTGGTGAAGAAGAAATAATCCCAAATCCTAAAACTAAATCCTAAGAGAGAGGAGAGAACCTCTCTCTCTAAAAACTACATCTAAATTATGAAAAGTGAATTATGAGAGCAATTTTATGAATGGATGCATTCCCCCACTTTGTAGCCTCTAATCTGTATTTTCTGGGCCGCAAACTGGGTCAGAAACAGCCCAGAATTCGCTGGTTGTGAATTCAAACATGCTGATTTTTCGTCACTGCGACGCGGCCGTGTGGAGCACGCGTTCGCGTCATTTAGCGTCAGGAAAACTATGGGATATTACATATCGAATCGAAGCCCCGGACGTTAGCTTTCCAACGCAACTAGAACCGCGTTGTTTGAACCTCTATAGCTAAAGTTATAGTCGTTTGAGTGCGAAGAGGTTAGGCTGGACAGCTTAGTAATTTCTTGAACTTCTTGAATTCCTTCCACTTTTGCATGCTTCCTTTCTATCCTCTGAGCCATTCCTACCCTATAATCTCTGAAATCACTTAACACACATATCAAGGCATCTAATGGTAATAAGAGAGGATTAAAGATAGGGAACTTAAGGCCAAAGAAGCATGTTTTCAATCAAAGCACATAATTAGGAAGGTAAATGTGAAACCATGCAAATAGTATGAATAAGTGGGTAAAGAATTGATAAAAACCACTCAATTGAGCACAAGATAAACCATAAAATAGTGGTTTATCAGCCATGCCTGGACCTTCATCACTTATGTATTTTCAACGGTAGAGTTTCTACACACCACAGATTAAGGTGTGGAGCTCTGCTGTTCCTTATGAATTAATGCAAAGTACTATTGTTTTTCTATTCAATTCAAGCTTATTCCTATTCTAAGATATCCATTCGCACCCAAGAACATGATGAATGTGATAATTATGTGACGCTCATCATCATTCTCACTTACGAACACGTGCCTGACAAACACTTCCGTTCTACATGCAAACTAATACAGAGGATCGAGTCTGAGATGTTAGAGTCTTCGTGGTATAAGTTAAAACCCATGGATGGCCATTCCTGAGATCCGGAAAGTCTAAACCTTGTCTGTGGTATTTCGAGTAGGATTTGGGAAGGGATGGCTATGACGAGCTTCAAACTCGCAAGTGTTGGGCGTAGTGACAGAAGCAAAAGGATAGTAAATCCTATTCCAGTATGATCAAGAAC
Source organism: Arachis hypogaea (assembly GCF_003086295.3). Classification (NCBI taxonomy): domain Eukaryota; kingdom Viridiplantae; phylum Streptophyta; class Magnoliopsida; order Fabales; family Fabaceae; genus Arachis; species Arachis hypogaea. The sequence goes on along the minus strand of NC_092048.1, from coordinate 71,905,151 downwards.
CGACAGATGATTAGCCATGCAGTGACAGCGAATTGGACCATTTTCACAGAGAGGATGGGATGTAGCCATTGACAACGGTGATGCCCTACATAAATCTTGCCATGGAAAGGAGTAGGAATGATTGAATGAAGACAGCAGGAAAGCAGAGGTTCAGGAGGAACAAAAGCATCTCTATACGCTTATCTGAAATTCTCACCAATGAATTACATAATTATCTCTATCCCAGTTTATATTTTATTTATGTTTTTATTATCAATTCACCATACCCTTTTGAATCTGCCAGACTGAGATTTACAAGGTGACCATAGCTTGCTTCAGGCCGACAATCTCTGTGGGATCAACCCTTACTCACGTAAGGTTTATTACTTGGACGACCCAGTGCACTTGCTGGTTAGTTGTGTGAAGTTGTGATAAAGAGTTGAGATTACAATTGTGCGTACCAAGTTGTTGGCACCATTGATGATCACAATTTCGTGCACCATAACCCTCATTCCAACATACAAGGTATTCGGCCTTCATTAACCAAGGTTGATGATTATAAGGCTAAGATGCCATTTCCTCAAAAACTCTATCAAGACGAAAGGGATAAATAGTTTACCTGCTTTGCAGAGGCTCTTGAACAGATACCTTCTTATGCAAAATTTTATGAAGGACATTCTAAGTCATAAGAAGGATTGGAGAGAGAGACAAACAGTCTTCCTCACTGAGGAATGTAGTGCAATCATTTAGAACAGCTTACCAGAGAAGCTTAAATACCCTGGAAGCTTTATGATACCATGCATTCTAGGTGATACTTGTATAAGGACAGCTCTATGTGACCTTGGGGCAAGCATCAACCTAATATCTGCTTCTTTAATAAAGAAGCTTTATTTGACTGATGAAGTCAAACCAACCCGCATATGCCTTCAACTTTCTGATGGGTCTATTAAGATACCATCAGGAGTAATTGAAGACATGATTGTCAGGGTTGGACCCTTTGCCTTCCCCACTGACTTTGTGGTGTTGGACATCAAGGGGCACAAGAGTACATCCCTTATCCTAGGAAGACCTTTCCTAGTTATAGGACGGACCCTCATTGATGTTGAAAAAGGGGAAGTAACCCTAAGAGTCAATGAGGAAAAGTTCATCCTAAATGCTGTCAAAGCTATGCAGCACCCATAAATTCCTAGGGAATGTATAAGTATTGACCTCATTGATTTCCTGGTGGAAAAGGTCAACATGGCCGAAAGCCTCAAGAAAGGGCTAGATGACATCCTTGATGATACTCAGCCTGATTTAGAGGAACCTCTGGAAACCTCTGAGGAAAAGGATAAGCCTCCTAAGCTTATGCTTAAGCCATTACCCTCCTCCTTGAAATATGCATTTTTGGGAAAAGGAGATACCTATCCTCTGATCATAAGCTCTACACTAAAGCCACAAGAAGAAAAAGCACTAATCCAAGTGCTTAAAACACATAGGACAGTCATTGGATGGACTATAAATGACCTTAAGGGAATTAGCCCAGCCCGATGCATGCTTAAAATCCTGTTGGAGGATAATGCCAAACCAGTGGTACAACCATAGAGGCAGTTGAATCTAGCTATGAAGGAAGTAGTGTAGAAGGAAGTCACTAAGCTCTTTGAGGCTGGGATTATTTATCCCATTTATAAAAACCCATGGGTGAGCCCTGTCCAGGTTGTTCCTAAGAAGGGAGGAATGACAGTGGTTCACAATGAAAAGAATAAGCTGATCCCAAAAAGGACAGTTACAGGGTGGCATATGTGCATTGATTATCGAAGACTCAATGATGCCACCAGAAAAGATCACTTTCCTTTACCCTTCATTAACCAAATGCTAGAAAGACTGGTAGGTCATGATTTTTATTGTTTCCTAGATGGATATTCCGTGTACAATCAAATAGCAGTAGATCCACAAGATCAAGAGAAGACAGCATTCACATGTCCATCTAGCATGTTCGCATATAGACGAATGCCATTTGGCCTGTGTAATGCGCCTTGCCACATTTCAGAGATGCATGTTATCCACCTTCTCTGATATGGTAGAGAAATTCCTTGAAGTATTCATGGATGACTTCTCTGTGTATGGAGACTCATTTGACTCCTCTCTTGATCATCTGACCTTGGTCCTGAAAAGATACCAAGAAACAAACCTAGTTCTAAAATGGGAGAAATGCCACATTATGGTAACTGAAGGTATTGTCCTGGGCATTGGATCTCAAATAAGGGGAAAGAGGTGGATCAAGCTAAGGTGAAAGTGATAGAATGCTTGCCTCCAACAACTAGTGTTAAGGCAATCCGAAGTTTCATAGGACATACAAGATTTTATAGGCGGTTCATAAAAGATTTTTCTAAAATCACCAAACCCCTGTGCAATCTCTTGGCCACTGATGTTCCATTCATTTTTTACCAAGAATGCCTACATGCTTTTGAAACTCTGAAAACCAAGCTTGTCACTGCTCCTATCATCTCTGCACCCAACTGGGACTTGCCATTTGAGCTAATGTGTGATGCAAGTGATCATGCAATTGGCACAGTCCTAGGTCAGAGACATGACAAGCTTCTGTATGTCATTTATTATGCTAGTTTCGTATTAAATGATGCGCAGAAAAACTACACTACTATAGAAAAGGAGCTACTTCCAGTGGTTTATGCCATTGACAAGTTTAGATCGTACCTAGTAGGATCTAAGGTCATTATTTATACTGACCATGCTGCTCTAAAGTATCTACTCACTAAGCAGGAGTCCAAACCCAGACTTATCAGACGGGTATTACTCCTGCAAGAGTTTGATATAGAAATTTGAGATAGAAAAGGGACAGAAAAATTAGGTGGCTGATCACTTGTCCCGAATTGAGCCAGTATCAGGGACTTCTTCTCCCTCCACTAACATATCCGAATCCTTTCCAGATGAGCAACTCTATGCCATCCAGACAATACCTTGGTTTGCAGACATTGCAAACTACAAGGCTATACGGTTCATTCCCAAGGAGTTTACCAGGCAGCAAGCCCGAAAACTCATGCATGATGCAAAATATTACCTATGGGATGAGCTATATCTCTTTAAGAGATGTTCGGATGGAATAATCCAACGCTGTGTGTCTGAAGAAGAGACACAGAGAATTCTATGACATTGCCATGACTCTGACTATGAAAGACACTTTGGAGTTGAGCAAACAGCCACTAAGGTACTCCAAAGTGGCTTTTACTGGCCTACTCTCTTTAAGGATTCTAGAGAGTTTGTCCAAAACTGCGATAGTTGCCAAAGAGCTGGCAACCTTCCACATGGTCACAGCATGCCTCAGCAAGGAATCCTAGTGATTGAGTTGTTTGATGTATGGGGCATAGATTTCATGGGACCATTCCCGCCTTCATACTCAAACACCTACATCCTTATGCCAGTAAATTATGTGTCTAAATGGGTTGAAGAAATAGCAACATCCACCAATGACACCAAATTAGTAATGAAGTTCCTCCAAAAGAACATCTTCAGTAGATTTGGTGTCCCTAGGACACTAATTAGTGATGGAGGAACTTATTTCTGCAACAGACAGCTGGATTCTGTCTTAAGCCATTATGGAGTTTGCCACAAAGTAGCAACACCATATCATCCCCAAACGAATGGGCAAGCTGAAGTCTCAAATAGAGAACTAAAGCAAATCCTAGAGAGGAAAGTAAGTGCCTCTAGAAAGGATTGGGCTAGAAAGCTTGATGATGCTCTGTGGGCATACAGAACAGCTTTTAAAACCCTTATTAGAACTTCACCATATCAGTTAGTATATGGGAAGTCCTGTCATTTTCTAGTGGAACTAGAACACAAGGCCTACTGGGCTACTAGATTCCTTAACCTTGATGCTAAAGCAGCAGGGGAGAAACGGCTACTCCAACTAAATAAGTTGGATGAATTCCACTTAGATGCATTTGAAAATGCAAAAATCTATAAGGAAAAGGCAAAAAGGTAGCATGAGAGGAAGTTAGCTTCCAGAGTCTTTGAACTAAGACAAAAAGTCTTGCTCTTCAACTCAAGGCTCAGATTATTCCCTGGGAAACTCAAATCCCACTGGAAGGGACTGTATGTGATTACAAGAGTATCACCTTACGGACACATAGAACTTCAAGGAAAAGATCCTGAAACCAGGTTCACTGCCAATGGACAGAGGGTTAAGCATTACCTTGAAGGAGATATAGAACCAGGAGGCTCAACACTGCTACTAAGTTAAGTACAGTGAAGTCCAGCTAAAGACATTAAAGAAGCGCTTGTTGGGAGGCAACCCAACCTTACTTAACCATATTTATTTTCTTTCATTTTGTTTTTCCTTTTCAGTTGTCAGAGTCATGACCATATGCATCAGTCAAGAGACAGATTTCACAGTAGTGAAAACAGAACACTCTGGAAAGAGTGTCATAGTTGAACGCCAATGAAGAAGCCCTCACTGGGTGTTCAACGCCCATCATGTGTGCATTGCTGGCGTTGAACGCCAGCCAGGGAGCAGCCCCTGGGCGTTCAAACGCCAATGCAGAGAAGCAGGGAATATGGATTCCCTAACCACTCAGGACCAGTGGGTCCTACAAAAACTCCACCTACCCCACCTTCTTCTCACCCATTGATCATATCTGCTCGAGGACGAGCAAAACTCTTATGTTTGGTGTTGCAAAAGCCTTGCTTTGTGACTTCTACCACTCTTAAGTATAGAAGAAGAGGATGGAGAAAACCAAAAAGCATGCACATGAACCTGTGCAGCCACCTTGACGTGGCGAAAAATTGCCAATTAAGAATTTATAATAAGAACAGTGTTGCGAGTACAGTTCTTAACCGAAAAAAATTCCGCTTATCAATATAGAAAGGCTTGTCACAAAATTAGAATGAAAATACTAGGAGTAGAATTCTCAGGTCGTCTCCCAACGAGTTGACAAAAGAGTGCTATTTTATTGATCAGGAGTTTTCCGAGAAATTTTAACGGTTGAAGAACAGAAAACTAAATAATTGTAAATTAAAGCAATAAAAATTAATGAGAGAATTTATATAATCAAAATAAAAGCCTTGACCCGGAGAAGATTAATTGGAAGTTCTATCCTTGTTGAATTTTCCCAAGTGTAATATTAAGAGGTTGTTGTTCTACTTAGTCATCCCTTACCTAATAACGGAAAGTCAAGTAACTAACTTACCAACTATAAACCTCAAGTCCTAATCATCTCCTTAAGGAAGGATTAGAGTTAGAGATTAGAAAGTCAGCCAACAACTCCCAATTAAAATCAACACCTGAGTATTCCAACTCAAGGTTCTCCTATTAATCAACTCCAAAGTCAAGTTAGGAGTCTACTCCATTGAGATGAATATTACATTCACATAAATATGAAGCGAATAAGAAGAAGACATGATAAATTAAATAATGACTGAAAATTAATTAAAGGTAAAAACAATTCTTTTCATTAATAAATTCCAAAAACATAAACATCCATATCTGAACAGGGTTAATAAGTAATTAAAAGAGTAAAGTAATAAGGAAACAAACTAGAATAATCAAACTTCAACAGAGGTAGTAACTCTTATTAATACCCAAATCAAAAGCATTAAACTCTAAAACTTTGAATGTGAAGGAAACCTAGAGGAAGTAGTAGTATTCTCTCTCAGATTCAAAACTAAAAACTATGCGAATGAGAATGTGTGTTGAGTCTCTGCTCGTCCCCTGGCTCTAGTCTGTGTTTCTGGGCCGAAAACTAGGTCCAAACTCAGCCCAAAATCGCCCCCAACGTTTTCTGCGTTTTCTGCACGTGGCGCATGTCACGCGTACGCGTTGCTGGTCATCTTCGCGTGTCACGCGTACGCGTCAGGTACGCGCACACATCTCTGTGAAAATCTTCAGATCACGCGCACGCGTGAGCCATGCGTGCGTGTCGATGCTCGCTGGTTGTCTCCTTTATTTCTTGTGTTTCTTCCATTTTTGCAAGCTTCCTCTCCATCCTCTATGCCATTCCTGCCCTATAAAGCCTGAAAACACTGAACACACAGATCACGACATCGAATGGTATAAAGGGGAATTAAAATACACAATTTAAAGGCTTAGGAAGCAAGTTTTCAACCATAGAACCAAATTGGGAAGGAATTGTAAAATCCTGAAAATTGTATGAATAAGTGTTCAAAGACTTGATATAAACCACTCAATTTAGCCCAAGATAAACCATAAAATAGTGGTTTATCAATCTCCCCACACTTAAACATTAGCATGTCCTCATGCTAAGCTCAAGGAGATAGAAAGAGTGAACGGGGAAAAGTAAGACTCATGAAATGCAACCTATATATGAATGCAACTATATGTTAAGATGTTTCTACCTACTTGGTTAAAAGTAGACAAGCTCTCCAAGACAAACATAAACCAGATTTCACTAATTTAAATCATACAATAAAAGACAAGTAAACTTGTATGAAGATAGCTCATGAAAGCAGGGAACACAGAATCAAGCATTGAACCTTCACTGGAAGTGTATATGCACTCTAATCTCTCAAATGTCTAGGGGTGATCACTCTACTATTCTCTATTCATGCTTTCTAAAACTTTGTTCTTCATCTAACCAATAAACAAATATTTAATGTACCAATGCAAATATCATGAGGTCTTTTCAAGGTTGTAATGGAGCTAAGGTAAGGGTAAGGGTATTGATGAGCGGATAATTTATACGCTTTTTGGCATTATTTTTAGGTAGTTTTTAGTATGTTTTAGTTAGTTTTTACTATATTTTTATTAGTTTTTAAATAAAAATCACATTTCTAGACTTTACTATGAGTTTGTGTGTTTTTCTGTGATTTCAGGTATTTTCTGGCTGAAATTGAGGGACTTGAGCAAAAATCTGATTCAGAGGCTGAAAAAGGACTGCAGATGTTGTTGGATTTTGACCTTCCTGCACTCGAAGTAGAGTTTCTGGAGCTACAGAAGTCCAATTGGTGCGCTCTAAATTGCGTTGGAAAGTAAACATCCTGGGCTTTCCAGCAATATACAATAGTCCATACTTTGCCCAAGATTTGATGGCCCAAACCGGCGTTTCAAGTCAGCAAAAAAATTCTGGCGTCAAAATGACAGAACTGGCATAAAAGCTAGAGTTAAACGCCCAAACTGGCAGAAAAGCTGGCGTTTAACTCCAAGAAAAGTCTCTACATGTGAAAGCTTCAATGCTTAGCCCAAGCACACACCAAGTGGGCCCAGAAGAAGATTTCTGCATTAATTACCTATTTCTGAAACCCTAGGCTACTAGATTTTTGCATTAATTACCTTAGACTTGCTGGAAATTCACGTTTCTTGGCCCTCAAGTCAAGTTAAACATGATTCCTAAGGAAGAACATCAAGAAAACACATGTTTTGCATGGTTTTCCTTGAAAACCGAATTGAAATGGGAGGGAGACAGCCATCTCACCTTATTTCTATCCTTGATAAGTTACATGGTTATGTAGAGGAAGAAGAGAGGATCATTTTGGTGAAATCGGAGTTTTGATTTGAGTTTTAGTTCAGAAGAAATCAAGCTTTGAATATTAAGTGTTCATGAAAGTTTCTCTCTTTTCTCTCTTGTTATTTTCGGCCAAAATGATGAAATGAGACAGCCTTGGAGGTCTTGGGGGTGTAAGGTGAGTTGTGATTGGTTGGCTTGGAGGTGGATTAAAATAATATTAAAATATCTCTGGTGTACAACTACTAAAACTGGGTGTATCGGAACACTCGTAAAAATATCTCTAAAAATTATTTTCTGAGCTACTAGCATAAATGACACTAGTAACATATTTATTATGAGAATAAAATATGAATAATGAGGCCTTAGCATTGCTAAAGTCATCAGAGAGTGCTGGTGTTAAGCTGCACCAGTAAACCGTAAATCCGGTTAAACCGATTTTCTGTTTTTAACAAAAACAGACCAGGTAACCTTATAATATCATTCAAGAATTTTCTAATACTAATATAATGATAATATTATACTATTATCTCTCTCCTCTCATGAATCGAGTCCGGTTCATCAAACAGAGACTATTTACGAAAATCAAAATCAAAACTGCCAACCGATACGGTTCAAAAACAAGGTTCTTCGCGATTGCATTATTGAGCATGCCTCAGAGGAGGTTCTAACTTAAGGATGACATAATGATAATGAGGATTGAGATTCTTGATGATATAACAGAGGTGTTCCCTTTACTGATCTTTTGGAGAAATCCGTACTTTCAGAAAAGATCTTATGTACTCGAAAATCAGGGTTGTTACATTCTACCCTCCTAAAAGAAAATTTTGCCCTCAAAATTTCAGTTACCTGAGAACAGATGCGGGTAATCAGCTCTCATCTTATCTTCCAATTCCCAAGTGTGCTCTTCTTCTCCTCTTGGTTCCCATGCTACTTTGACTAAGCGAACAGTCTTGCCTCTTAGCTGCTTATCACTTCTTTCTACGATCTGAATTGGTGATGCTTGATATGTCAAATCATTTTATAACTGTACTGTTTCTGGTTGTGAAACGTGACTCTCATCGGGAACATATTTCTTAAGTTGTGAGACATAAAAAAAACATCATGAAGGTTTGATAAATAAGGAGGAAGGGCTATTTGATAAGCTACTAGACCGACCCTTTTAAGTATTTGGAAAAGTTCTATTTATCGTGGGTTAAGCTTTTTAGTCTTAAGGGCTCTACCTATTCCAGTAATCGAAGTTACTTCTAGAAAGACATGGTTTCCCTCACTAAACTCTAAGGGTCTACGTCTATTATTGGCATAGCTCTTTTGACGGCCTTGTGCTGTCTGGATCTTCCGACGAATCTCCTTTATCTTCTCAGTAGTTTCTTACACTAAGTTTGGACCTAAGACACTAGCTTCCCCATCGTCATTCCAACACAATGGTGTCCGACATCTTCTTTCGTAGAGAGCTTCGTATGGTGCCATCCCGATACTTTATTGGCAACTGTTGTTGTAGACAAATTCGACCAACAGCAAATACTTATCCCAGTTGCTTTGGTTGTTTATCATACATAATCGTAACATGTCTTCTAACGTCTGGATTGTCTGTTCTGATTGTCCGTCTATCTGAGAATGGTATGCTATACTCGTGTGCAATTCTGTTTCCAATGTTTTCTGAAAAGCTCCCCAAAATCTATTAGTAAACCTCGAAACTTGATCTGAGACAATTTACGAAGGTATCCCATGTAGTCGTACGTTTTCTTGAATATATATTTGTTCCAGCCTTTCTAAAGTATAGTCAACTCGAATCGAAAGGAAGTGCGCTAACTTTGTCAACCTGTCCACAATTACCCAGATGGTATCGTGTCCTGTTGAGGTCCTTGGCAATCCCATGACAAAATCTATAGTAATCTGCTCCCATTTCCATTGTGGTATTTCTAAGGGTTGCAGGGTTCCTGACAGCTTCTGATGTTCCACCTTCATCTTCTGGCAGGTTAAACATTTTGAGACATAATCAGCTACTTCTTTCTTTAAGCCCGGCTACCAGAACATTTGTTTCAAATCTCGATACATCTTTGTCACTCCAGGATGCATAGAAAATCTACTTTGGTGAGCTTCAGCAAGAATCTTTTGTCGCAATTCTCCAGAGTTAGGCACACAAATTCTGTTCTTGTACCTCTATAGGCCACTACGATCCTGTCTCACAGCTTCTGGTTCTTCTGTGTTCATCCGTCTCAGCATCGTCATCATTTCTGAGTCCTGTGCTTGTGCTTGCTGAATACTAATCTTAAAATCTGGTGTTATATGCAATTGGGCCAAATGGACTCCACTTGACGTCTCAGTCATAGCCAACTTAAGGTCCTCAAATTCCGCGAGTAATTTTTCTTCCTGTATCATCATCCAAGAGATACTCAAATTCTTCCTGCTTAAAGCGTTTGCCACGACGTTCGCTTTCCCTGGGTGATAACTTAATTTGAAATCATAGTCCTTTAAAAATTCCATCCACCTTCGCTGTCCAGAATTTGCACTTTGATAGTTTATCATATAACTTCCGAGTCCTCAGTGTCTGCAATACAGTCCTTAGATGCTCTTCATGCACTCTTTCTGTCTTCAAATAGATGAGAATATCATCTATGAAAACTACTACAAACTGATCAAGGTACAGACAGAAAATATGATTCATGTAATCTGTGAAAATCGTAGGAGCATTAGTTAGTCCAAACGACATAACCGTATACTCATAGTGTCCATAACGAGTTCTAAATACAGTCTTTGGTATATCTGATTCTTTCACTCGAATCTAGTGATAGCTCGATCGCAAATCAATCTTTGAGAACAAAGTTTCACCTTCCAACTGATCCATCAAATCATCTATCCGTGGAACTGGATACTTGTTCTTGATAGTGTCTTTATTTAGCTGTCGGTAATCTACGCAAAGTCTGATTCCACCGTCCTTCTTCTTTACTAGCAATACTGGAGCTCCCCTAGATGATGCACTAGGACGAATAAATTCCTTTCCAAGTAGCTCATCCAACTACTTCTTCAACTTTGCAAGTTCCAGTGGTGACATCCGACACGGTGCTATGGAAATCGGTCCGGTTCCAGGTACTAGTTTAATACTGAATTCTATCTCTCACTAAGGAGGAAACTCAGGTATGTCGTCCGGAAAAACATCAGGAAATTCCTTCACCACTCGGATTCGTTCTAAGCTTAGTTCACTGTCATTCGAGCTAGCCACTAACAGAACGTACCCCTCATAATCCCTCCCGTCTAAGGTAACTCTTACAGAATTCAGATATAAGGTGTGGGACAGAAATGGTTTAGTACATAGACTATCAGATGGAATAACAGCAGTTCTTTTAAAATAATCAAGGAAAGCATGATACTTAGATAACCAATCTAATCCTAAAATAACTTCTAAATCACATAGAGGTAAATAGATTAGATCGTGTATAAAAGTCTTGTTCCTAATAGCGAATGGTACTTGCAGGCACACTAAACTGGTCAAAGCATTTTGGGATGCAGGTGCGTGGACAATCATGTAAAACTTCAATTTAAAGAAATATCATCCTAACTCGTAAGCAATAGTTAGAGAAATAAAGAATGCAATGCACCCGAATCATACAGTACAGTTAGAAATCGATTCTTGACATAACACTGACCTTGAATGAGGGCGTTCGATTGCACAACATCGTCAATAGTGATAGCAAACACTCGTCCTTGTTGCTGGGTTCTAACTGAATTTTGAGTAAATCCCTTCAGACAATCCTTGGCAATATGTCCAAGTTCTCCACAAGCATAGTAGTTAGGTGATCCAAACTGGCAAGACCTGTTATCATGCTCTTTTCCGCATTGCTTACATGCAATGTTTATGTAAGCCTGATGGGCTCGTTTACCATTGCCTTGCCTTACTTTACCTCCATTCTTACCCGTACGGCAAGCAGTAATGTTACCAACTTGTAGGTTCTTATGCTGTCGTATGCCACGCGCTTTAAAATGCACCTTTCTCCCAGCTGCCTGATGATTGCTAAGACGCCTTGGTGGAAATCCTTGGCGACTCACCTTGGCCACAGTCACTTTCTTAATACATTCTTCCACTAACTTGCTCTTGTTGACTAATTCAGCAAAATTACGTATCTCCAGCGGAACTATTAAACTCATCAGATCATCACGAAGGCCTCCTTCAAACTTCAAGCACTTCCATTCTTCAAAGTCAGCAGGATTCCCTTGACAGATCTTAGAGAAACGACACAAGTCATCAAAATTACGAGCATACTCAGCAACAGTCATATCCCCTTGCCTCAGCTGCATAAACTCTATCTCTTTTGCATCACGCACTGCTCTTGGGAAATATTTCTTGTAGAATTTATCTTTAAAAATATCCCAAGGAATGTCACCTTCATTACGTTGTAGCAGTCGTTGTATCCTCTGCCACCAGTACTCAGCTTCTCCCTCGAGCATATAAGTAGCAAACTCCACGTGTTGTCCTTCCGGAACATGCTGTGCTCTCAGTGATCGTTCAATACCTCGAAACCAGTTATCAGCGTCAGTCGCAACGAGTGTACCCTTGAACTTAGGCGGATTAACCTTCAGAAAGGTCGCAAGGGTCGTAGGTCTTTCAGGATGCCCTAAGTTATTCTCATCATTCCCATTTCTCACTCCAAGACGTTCAACAGCCCTAGCCGCTGTTACCGCAGCTTCACGCACTACTTCAGCCGCGTTGTTCATGGTAGCCATAAACGTTTCCTGTTCCCTCTCGTAGTTAACATTAGAAATTCCTTCCTGTACGCCTCGTCTCCGTGAACCCATTGTAGTCCTGTTCACACCAAACAATCATTGTTAAGGTGATCAGTCTTAACACTTCAAGTCAAGTGTGAACATTCCCAAAATGAAAACACAGAAACAATCATGCAACATATATCACTGGGATATCCTATACGCATGAGACACACAACAGAGTATGCAATAAAGCATTGTCAGTCCACTCCCCAGGATCTACTGAGAACGAACTGCTCTGATACCAAATTGTAACGACCCAATTTTCAATATGTCTAGATCATACCAAAAACTGAGCGCTACCAATTTGTCTTCCTAATTATTATCTATTATTTATCATATGAGCCTGATTCGTTGTTAAAAGCGTAGTTAGTTTGCAAGGTGTATTTTTTTTTTTGAAACATTTGGATTAATAGACGGAATCACTCATAATCAATTCACAAGTAATAACAGATAAAACAGTTATAAACAACCACACATAAATACATCACAAGCAGTTAACAACATTCAGTGATCCAGCCTTTATCAGAGTATAGACTTTTAGTTAGAACACCCCTAGATATAGCTAGATAATAACTATATACATATACATACAATATCCCAGGTCCTGACCTGTTCAAGAGGTCTCTAAGCTGGCACCTAGGCTAGCCTAGACTCTATACTCACCTAGTCCCTCTAAACTACTAAAGCGAGGGAAAGTACGTTCTAGGTCTTCAAAACTCAAGTCAGGTGGAACGTCATCAAAAGATAGCACATCATCTGCTACTCCTCTGCACGATCAGACTTTTCCACAGGACGTCTCTCTGGTACCTCATGAAGTAGCCACACAATAGGAATCTCGTACACAGGATTTAGGTTGAAGTGCGCATACAAACGGGGTGCAGACGTTGGCTGGTCTCACAGTATATACATATAATCAGAGAACGATATTCACCCTAGACTCAGAAGACTATCTAGAGCAGAATCCTCTTCTTGCGAACGGTCATCAGCGAACTATGGTAAGGTACTCTTACTTCCATCTGAAGGGGGAAGGGAGAGAGAAGGGGTAAGAACTCGGGAGTTCTTAGTAGGGTCGGGGTTATTAGTTACGTTCATTAATTCTATGTTGTTTAGCAGACTATTAGCAGAATACAAAGAAGTAGTAATTAGAAAACACAGATAAGTAGAGAAGATAGAGAAAACAGATAGCAGAACACAAATAGAAGAATACAAGAAAATAACACAAGCACAGAGAATGGAATACAAACAAGGAAAGCATACATTCATACCACAATCATAACAAAGGAAATGTGCAACCAAGTATGATGCATGTCTAGCCCTAGTGCAGGTAATGAGCTCATCTGTCGGTTTCTACCCGCTCCCGACGTAACCCGAAGCAGCTGAAATAGGTATGGTTTTTGGTATGTGAGATTGTTACTCAGGTTGTGAATTGTTGTTCGAAATTGATTCCCTGGCAATGGCACCAAAAAACAGATGCACAGAACCATGGTCTAAACATATCTTCACAACTTTGCATAACTAACCAGCAAGTGCACTGGGTCGTCCAAGTAATACCTTACGTGAGTAAGGGTCGAATCCCACGGAGATTGTTGGTATGAAGCAAGCTATGGTCACCTTGTAAATCTCAGTCAGGCGGATATAAAATAGTTATGTAGTTTTCGAAATGTAGTAATAAAAGAAGGATAGAAATACTTATGTAAATCATTGGTGAGAATTTCAGATAAGCGTATGGAGATGCAATCGTTCCTCTGAACCTCCGCTTTCCTGCTGTCTTCATCCAATCAGTCTTACTCCTTTCTATGGCTGGCTTTATGCAAGGGCATCACCGTTGTCAGTGGCTACATCCCCTCCTCTTATGAAAATGGTCCAAGATGCCCTGTCACGGCACGACTAATCATCTGAGGTTCTCGATCATGCTGGAATAGGATTCACCCTCCTTTTGTGTCTGTCACTACGCCCAGCAAACGCGAGTTTGAAGATCGTCACAGTCATTCAATCATTGAATCCTACTCGGAATACCACAGACAAAGTTTAGACTTTCCGGATTCTCTTGAATGCCGCCATCATTTTAGCTTACACCACGAAGATTCCGATTAAGAGATCTAAGAGACACTCATTCAATCTAAGGTAGAACGGAAGTGGTTGTCAGGCACGTGTTCATAGGGAATGATGATTGTCACGTTCATCACATTCAGGTTGAAGTGCGAATGAATATCTTAGAAGCGAAATAAGATGAATTGAATAGAAAAACAGTAGTACTTTGCATAAATCTTTGAGGAACAGCAGAGCTCCACACCTTAATCTATGGAGTGTAGAAACTCTACCGTTGAAAATACATAAGTGATAATGGAGTTCATTGGCCTCGGCCCCAGAGGGGAACCGGAGTAACCAAGACTACTATGATCCAAAGATAAAACTCAGGATGTCTAATACAATAGTAAAAAGTTCTATTTATAATAAACTAGCTACTAGGGTTTACAGAAGTAAGTAATTGATGCATAAATCCACTTCCGGGGTCCACTTGGTGTGTGCTTGGGCTGAGCTTGAATGTTACACGTGCAAAGGCTCTTTCTGGAGTTGAACGCCAGGTTGTAACGTATTTCTGGTGTTCAACTCTGGTTTGTGACTTGTTTCTGGCGTTTAACTCCAGACAGCAGCATAGAACTGGAGTTCAACACCCTTTTACGTCATCTAAACTGGGCCAAAGTATGAACTATTATACATTTCTGGAAAGCCCTGGATGTCTACTTTCCAACGCAATTGGAAGCGCGCTATTTTGAGTTCTGTAGCTCCAGAAAATCCACTTTGAGTGCAGGGAGGTCAGAATCCAACAGCATCAGCAGTCCTTCTTCAACCTCTGAATTTGATTTTTGCTCAAGTCCCTCAATTTCAGCCAAAAAATACCTGAAATCACAGAAAAACACACAAACTCATAGTAAAGTCCAGAAATGTGAATTTAACATAAAAACTAATGAAAACATCCCTAAAAGTAACTAGATCCTACTAAATACATACTAAAAACAATGCCAAAAAGCGTACAAATTATCCGCTCATCAGTTTTCCAGTCAGCATAGGTACAGTTCTCACTAACCGACGTATGCGTCATATCCTCTGTAAGCAAACTCTGCCTTACAGGTGGCGGCATTCCAGCAGTGTATGAAATCATATTCTCTATAAGCAATCCTTGCCTTACAGGTGCAGCATTCTAGCCGTGTATGAATTAATATCCTCTGCAAGTGATCCCAGGTTATCAGTTGCAGGTACAGCTCTCAATAGCTGTGTAACACTGGAAAACGTTCTGTGGTCGTACCACTATCTATCTGACTGCCTTCACGCAGCAGATCATTACATAATCATTCTCATTATCATCATTCATCATCATTCTCATTATTCATCATCATTTTCACATTCTTATGCAGTACGTCTTTCTTTCTCTGTTCAATCATACTATACAAACTTTACATCTTTCACTTTTACAATATCCTGGCTCAAACCATTTCTCTTTATCATATTATTCTTTTCTCTTTGTATCTCTTTACTTTACTCTGGTTACTCTGTGCTCTGTGTTACTTTATTCTGCTCTGATTTCTCTGTTTAACACATTTAAAGCTAATGTAAATTTCGGTATGAATAGTTAGCCTGTCCCAGGTATAGGTTCATTAAGTTTATACTGAAATATTTTAACTTTTCATATAACACCTAACCCTAGTCGCAACTCAGGTACTAACTAAGTTGCCCTAGTTCGTTCACTAGTCTCTGTCTGTCTTTCTGTCATTAAAATTTTACAGACTTTTTCTTTGGTTTTTATCTTTTCTTTACCTTTTTTATCTTTTCTTTATCTTTGCCTTACTATCATGTTATTACCACTCCCTAAGTGTTTTATGAAGGTAATTATGAGATTCTCCACTTAAAGTTGTCTTTCTAAAGCTTTTACAGAAAACTGCCTTTTCCGTATTATTTTATTATTTTTATTAAAATATTATTTTTAATTAAATATTATTATTTAATATTTTATTATTATTTATTATTTTAATACTAAATTTTCGAAAATTAACTTACCTTTTACTTTTAACCTTTAAAATTCACTTTTTACCACCCGTAACTTTTAATATTTCTACTTTTACCACCCTAACTTCCAGAAATTACCATATAACCCCTTAAACACCAAAAATTTTACTTTCTTACCCTTTCTAAGATCTAAAAGGTGTTCTTCAATTTTCTTCACCACACTCAAAGTGTTCTTCGTGTTCTTCGTATATTCTTCAAATTCTTTCTCTGTTTTTACCCGTTTTTCAGTCTTTTCAGCAACCGATTTTTACCGAAATTCAAAATAAATTTCCAGCCACTAAAACCCCATCTTTTCTACATGATTTTAACACAAATTGAACCTCAATTTAAGCTCTAGGGTTTCGTTTTCCAGCAGCCACAAGAACACACATTCATAGCTTGAATTTCATCAAATTTCATCAAATTTTCACCAAAATTTCAACAAGAATTACTCATACAAACAATCAATTTCAAGCACAGCCAAACCATATCATAATCACACAAGTCAAACACAATCAATCAAGATTAAATTCATCAATCCCTACCTGGTTTTGCTGCTCCTAATTCGGTTAAACTTTCAGGTGGTCCTTAAGCACTTTTTCCTCCTAAATCACATCAAGAACAACTTTAAATCCAAAAACTCTCAACTGACCAAATCTCACTCAGTATGTTAGGAAGAGATATATCACCTTAGACTTGCTGGAAATTCATGTTTCTTGGCCCTCAAGTCAAGTTAAGCATGATTCCTAAGGAAGAACATCAAGAAAACACATGTTTTGCAAGGTTTTCCTTGAAAACTGAATTGAAATGGGAGGGAGACAGCCAACTCACCTTATTTCCATCCTTGATAAGTTACATGGTTATGTAGAGGAAGAAGAGAGGATCATTTTGGTGAAATCGGAGTTTTGATTTGAGTTTTAGTTCAGAAGAAATCAAGCTTTGAAGATTAAGTGTTCATGAAAGTTTCTCTCTTTTCTCTCTTGTTATTTTCGGCCAAAATGATGAAATGAGACAGCCTTGGAGGTCTTGGGGGTGTAAGGTGAATTGTGATTGGTTGGCTTGGAGGTGGATTAAAATAATATTAATATATCTCTGGTGTACAACTAGTAAAACTAGGTGTATTGGAACACTCGTAAAAACATCTCTAAAAATTATTTTTTGAGCTACTAGCATTAATGACACTAGTAACATATTTATTATGAGAATAAAACATGAATAATGAGGCCTTAGCATTGCTAAAGTCATCAGAGAGTGCTGATGCTAAGCTACACCAGTAAACCGTAAACCCGGTTAAACCGATTTTCTGTTTTTAACAAAAACAGACCAGGTAACCATATAATATCATTCAAGAATTTTCTAATACTAATATAATGATAATATTATACTATTATCTCTCTCCTCTCATGAATCGAGTCCGGTTCGTCAAACAGAGACTATTTACGAAAATCAAAATCAAAACTGCCAACCGATACAGTTCAAAAACAAGGTTCTTCGCGATTGCATTATCGAGCTTGCCTCAGAGGAGGTTCTAACTTAAGGATGACATAATGATAATGAGGATTGAGATGCTTGATGATATAAAAGAGGTGTTCCCTTTACTGATCTTCCGGAGAAATCCGTACTTTCAGAAAAGATCTCATGTACTCGAAAATCAGGGTTGTTACATTACCTTACTTGGTGTGGCCGAATGCCCAGAGGAGGAGGAGGACGTGAATCCGAGTGAGGAAGACCTCTTGGGACGTCCTCTAGACAGAAAGGAGTTCCCTTTTGAGGAACCAAAGGAATCTGAGGCTTATACAGAGACCCTAGAGATTCTATTGGACCTCCTTCTGTCATTCATGAGCTCTGATGAATACGCTTCCTCTGAAGAGGATGAAGACACCATTGCAGAGCAAGTTGCTATGTATCTAAGAGCAATCATGAAGTTGAATGCCAGGTTATTTGGTAATGAGACTTGGGAGGATGAACCCCCTTGTTCACCAATGAACTGAATACATTAATGAGGCAGACATTACCTCAGAAGAAACTGGATCCCGGAAAGTTCTTCATACCTTGTACCATAGGCACCATGACCTTTGAGAAGGCTCTATATGACCTTGGGTCAGGGATAAACCTCATGCCACTCT
The DNA here is from genome assembly GCF_003086295.3 of Arachis hypogaea. Classification (NCBI taxonomy): domain Eukaryota; kingdom Viridiplantae; phylum Streptophyta; class Magnoliopsida; order Fabales; family Fabaceae; genus Arachis; species Arachis hypogaea. Next base: position 71,886,784 of record NC_092048.1, on the reverse strand, counting down.
CTGTAATGGAGAAATTGGGAATCTTTAAGGTACAAGCTGTAAGAATCTCATTAGAGATGGCAGACAAATCAATGAAACAGGCTTATGGACTAGTAGAGGACGTGTTAGTAAAGGTTGAAGGCCTTTACATCCCTGCTGATTTCATAATCCTAGACACTGGGAAGGATGAGGATGAATCCATCATCCTTGGCAGACCCTTCCTAGCCACAGCAAAAGCTGTGATTGATGTTGACAGAGGAGAGTTGGTCCTTCAGTTGAATGAGAACTACCATGTATTTAAGACTCAAGGTTCTCCTTCTATAACCATGGAGAGGAAGCATGAGAAGCTTCTCTCAATACAGAGTCAAACAAAACCCCTACATTCAAACTCTAAGTTTGGTGTTGGGAGGCCACAACCAAACTCTAAGTTTGGTGTTGAGAGGCCACAACTAAACTCTAAGTTTGGTGTTAAGAGGCCCCAACCTTGCTCTGATTATCTATGAAGCTCCATGAGAGCTCACTGTCAAGCTATTGACATTAAAGAAGCGCTTGTTAGGAGGCAACCCAATGTTATTTAATTATATCTATTTATTTTCCATTGCTATTTTATGTTTTCTTTAGGTTGATGATCATGTGAAGCCATAAAAACTACTGAAAAATCAAAAACAGAATGAAAAACAGCATTAAAAATAGCTCACCCTGGAAGAAGAGCTTACTGGCGTTTAAACGCCAGTAAGAAGCATTAAACTGGCGTTTAACGCCAGAAAGAAGCATCAAGCTGGCGTTAAACGCCAGAAACAAGCACCAGACTGGCGTTTAACGCCAGAACAGAGCATGGAATTGGCATTTAACGCCAAAAATGGGAGAAAAGCTGGCGTTAAATGCCAGAAACAAGCAGCAAGCTGGCGTTTAATGCCAGACATGCATTCTAAGGGCATTTTGCACACTTACTTGGAGCAGGGATGCTAAGTCCTTGACCTCTCAGGATCTATGGACCCTACAGTATCCCCACCCACCACACCTTTTCTTCTCTCCTCTTCACACCTTCTCATAACACTCTTCCCCAAATACCCTTCACCAATCACCTTATTACCTCTTTCCCAAATACCCTTCACCAATCACCTTATTACCTCTTCCCCATAAACCCCACCTACCTCCAAATTCAAATTCCTTTCCCTTCCAAACCCAACCCTAATGGCTGAAACCTAACCTTCCCCCACCCCTATATTAACCCCTTAACACTACTCCATTTTCACACATCACAACCACTACTTCTTCCCCTTGGCCGAATACACTCTCTCACTCCATCTCCTCCATTTTCTTCTTCTTCTACTACTTTCTTTCTTCTTTTGCTTGAGGACGAGCAAATCTTTTAAGTTTGGTGTGGTAAAAGCATTGCTTTTTATTTTTCCATAACCATCAATGGCACCTAAGGCCAAAAAACCTCAAGAAAGAGGAAAGAGAAGGCAATTACTTCCACCTCTGAGTCATGGGAGATGGAGACATTCATCTCAAAGGTCCATCAAGACCACTTCTATGAAGTTGTGGCCAAGAAGAAGGTAATCCCTGAGGTCCCTTTTAAGCTCAAAAAGAGCGAGTATCCGGAGATCCGACAAGAGATTAGAAGAAGAGGATGGGAAGTTCTCTCTAATCCTATTCAACAAGTCAGAATCTTAATGGTTCAAGAGTTCTATGCAAACGCATGGATCACTAGGAACCATGATCAAAGTATGAACCCAAACCCAAAGAACTGACTTACAATGGTTAGGGGGAAATACTTAGATTTCAGTCCGGAAAATGTAAGGTTGGCGTTCAACTTGCCAATGATGCAAGAAAACGCACACCCCTACACTAGAAGGGTCAACTTTGATCAAAGGTTGGACCAAGTCCTCATGGACATATGTGTGGAAGGAGCTCAATGGAAAGTTGACTCAAGAGGCAAGCCGGTTCAATTGAAAAGACCGGACCTTAAGCCTGTAGCTAGAGGATGGTTAGAGTTCATCCAACGCTCAATTATTCCTACTAGCAACCGGTCTGAAGTTACTGTAGACTGGGCCATCATGATCCGTAGTATCATGATTGGGGAGGAAGTGGAAGTTCATGAGATTGTATCTCAAGAACTCTACAAGGTGGCTGACAAGTCCTCCACTTTGGCAATGTTAGCCTTTTCTCACCTCATTCGCCACCTCTGCAATTCGGCTGGAATTAACATAGAGGGAGATATCCTCATTGATGAGGACAAGCCCATCACTAAGAAAAGGATGGAGCAAACAAAAGATCATGGACCTCAACAAGAGCATGAGGAAATTCCTCACTATGAAATCCCTGAGATGCCTCAAGGGATGCACTTCCCTCCATAAAACTATTGGGAGCAAATCAACACCTCCCTAGGAGAATTAAGTTCCAACATGGGACAACTAAGGATGGAACACCAAGAGCACTCCATCATTCTCCATGAGATTAGATAAGATCAAAGAGCTATGAGGGAGGAGCAACAAAGACAAGGAAGAGACATAGAGGAGCTCAAGAGCACCATTGGTTCTTCAAGAAGAAGAAGACGCCACCCTCATTAAGGTGGACCCGTTCCTTAATCTCCTTGTTCTTATTTTTCTATTTTTTGGTTTTGAGCCTTATGTTTTATTTATGTTTATGTCTTTACTACATGATCACTAGTGTCTAAGTGTCTATGTCTTAAAGCTATGAATGTCCTATGAATCCATCACCTCTCTTAAATGAAAAATGCTTTTAATCACAAAAGAACAAGAAGTACATGATTTCGAATTCATCCTTGAAACTAGTTTAATTATTTTGATGTGGTGACAATACTTTTTGTTTTCTGAATGAATGCTTGAACAGTGCATATGTCTTTTGAATTTGTTGTTTATGAATGTTAAAATTGTTGGCTCTTGAAAGAATGATGAAAAAGGAAAAATGTTATTTGATGATCTGAAAAATCATAAAAATGATTCTTGAAGCAAGAAAAAGCAGTGAATAGAGAAAAGCTTGCGAAAAAAAAAAGAAGGCAAAAAAAAAGAAAGAAAAAGAAAAAAGCAAGTAGAAAAAGTCAATAGCCCTTAAAACCAAAAGGCAAGGGTAAAAGGGATCCAAGGCTTTGAGCATCAGTGGATAGGAGGGCCCAAAGGAATAAAATCCTGGCCTAAGCGGCTAAACCAAGCTGTCCCTAACCATGTGCTTGTGGCGTGAAGGTGTCAAGTGAAAAGCTTGAGACTGAGCGGTTAAAGTCGAGGTCCAAAGCAAAAACAGTGTGCTTAAGAACCCTGGACACCTCTAATTGGGGACTTTAGCAAAGCTGAGTCACAATCTGGAAAGGTTCACCCAATTATGTGTCTGTGGCATTTAGGTATCCGGTGGTAATACTGGAAAACAAAGTGCTTAGGGCCACGGCCAAGACTCATAAAGTAGCTGTGTTCAAGAATCAACATACTGAACTAAGAGAATCAATAACACTATCTGAATTCTAAGTTCCTATAGATGCCAATCATTCTAAACTTCAAGGGATAAAGTGAGATGCCAAAACTGTTCAGAGGCAAAAAGCTACTAGTCCTGCTCATCTAATTGGAGCTAAGTTTCATTGATATTTTGGAATTTATAGTATATTCTCTTCTTTTTATCCTATTTGATTTTTAGTTTCTTGGGGACAAGCAACAATTTAAGTTTGGTGTTGTGATGAGCGGATAATTTATACGCTTTTTGGCATTATTTTTACATAGTTTTTAGTATGATTTAGTTAGTTTTTAGTATACTTTTATTAGTTTTTAAATAAAAATCACATTTCTGGACTTTACTATGAGTTTGTGTGTTTTTTTTGTGATTTCAGGTAATTTCTGGCTGAAATTGAGGGACTTGAGCAAAAATCTGATTCAGAGGATGAAGAAGGACTGCAGATGCTGTTGGATTCTGACCCCCCTGCACTCGAAGTGGATTTTATGGAGCTACAGAAACCCAATTTGCGCTCTCTCAATTGCGTTGCAAAGTAGACATCCAGGGCTTTTCAGCAATATATAATAGTCCATACTTTTCCCGAGTTTTGATGATGCAAACTGGCATTCAAACGCCAACTTCCTGCCCTATTCTGGAGTTAAACGCCAGAAACAGGCTACAACCTGGCGTTTAACTCCAAAAAGAGTCTCTACACATGAAAGCTCAATGCTCAGCTCAAGCACACACCAAGTGGGCCCGGAAGTGGATTTCTACATCATTTACTTATCTTATGTAACCCTAGCTACTAGTTTAGTATAAAAACTACTTTTAGTGATTTATTTTACATCTTTTGATCATCCTTGATCAGGGATCAGTCTTTTTCCTATTTTCGAATTCATATGCCATTTGGGGAGGCTGGCCATTCAGCCATGCCTAGACTTTGTTCTTATGTATTTTCAACGGTAGAGTTTCTACACACCATAGATTAAGGTGTGGATCTCTGTTGTTCCTCATGAATTAATGCAAAGTACTATTGTTTTTCTATTCAACTCAAGCCTATTTCTTCTCTAAGATATTCATTCCCACACAAGAACATGATGAATATGATGATTATGTGACGCTCATCACCATTCTCACTTATGAACGCGTGCCTGACAAACACTTCCGTTCTACATGAAAGCAAGCTTGAATGCATATCTCTTAGCCTCCTGATTTATGATCAGAGTCTTCGTGGTATAGGCTAGAATTATTGGCGGCCATTCTTGAGATCCGGAAAGTCTAAACCTTGTCTGTGGTATTCCGAGTAGGATCTGGGAAGAGATGGCTGTGACGAGCTTCAAACTCGCGAGTGCTGGGCGTAGTGACAGACGCAAAAGGATCACTGGATCCTATTCCAGCATGATCGAGAACCGACAGATGATTCGCCATGCGGTGACAGCGCATTTGGACCATTTTCACTGAGAGGACGGGATGTAGCCATTGACAACGGTGATGCCCAACATACAGCTTGCCATGGAAAGGAGTATGAGGGATTGGATGAAAGCAGTAGGAAAGCAGAGGATGTCTCTGTAATAGAGAAACTAGGGATTTTTGAGGTACAAGCTACTAAATTCTCACTAGAATTGGTAGACAAATCAAGGAAACAGGCTTATGGACTTGTAGAGGATGTCTTAGTGAAGGTTGAAGGTGTGTACATCCCTGCTAATGTCATAATCCTAGAGACACTGGGAAGGATGAAGATGAATCCATTATCCTTGGAAGACCATTCCTAGCCACAGCAAGAGTTATGATTGATGTGGACAGAGGAGAGTCAGTCCTTCAATTGAATGAAGACTACCTTGTGTTTAAAGCCCAAGGATCTTCTTCTGTAACCATGGGGAGGAAGCATGAAAAGCTTCTCTCAATACAGAGTCAAACAGAGCCCCCACACTCAACTTCTAAGTTTGGTGTTGGGAGGCCACCATTAAGTTCTAAGTCTCTTCCCCACAATCTCTTCACCACTCATATCTATCCATCATAAAACCCCACCTACCTCACCATTCAAATCCAAACCATTTCCCTCCCAAACCCAACCCCTCTTACACTTATTCCCTCTCTCTCTTAACCTATACATACCCCCCTCACCACCTTCAATTTCATACATCATACACACTCCTACCCTCCTTGGCTGAATCCAATACACACCTCCATCTCCTTCATTTCTTCTTCTTCTCCTCCTTTCTTTCTTCTTTTGCTCGAGGACGAGCAAACCTTTTAAGTTTGGTGTGAAAAAAGCTCTGCTTTTTATTTTTCCATAACCATTAATGGCACCTAAGTCCAGAGAAACCTCTAGAAAGAGGAAAGGAAAGGCAATTACTTCCACCTCTGAGTCATGGGAGATGAAGAGATTCATCTCAAAAGCCCATCACTAGAAAGAGGATAGAGCAAACAAGAGAGCCCATTCATGAACCTCAACAAGAGCATGAGGAAGTCCCTCATCAAAAAATCCCTGAGATACCTCAGGGGATGCATTTACCTCCACATAACTACTAGAAGCAACTCAACACCTCTTTAGGAGATTTGAGTTCTAACATGGAGCAACTAAGAATGGAGCACCAAGAGCACTCCATTATCCTCAATGAAATCAGAGAGGACCAAAAGGACATGAGAGAGGAGTAACAAAGGCAAGAAAGAGACATAGAGGAGCTCAAGCACTCCATAAGATCTTCAAGAGGAAGAACTAGACGCCATCACTAAGGTGGACCCATTCTTTAATTTCCTTGTTCTTATTTTTCTGTTTTTCAATTCCTATGCTTTATGTTTTATCTATGTTGAGCCTTTATTACATGATCATTAGTGTTTAGTGTCTATGTCTTAAAGCTATGAATGTCCTATGAATCCTTCACCTTTCTTAAATGAAAAATATTTTCTGAAAAAGAAAAAGAAGTACATGGATTTCGAATTATATCTTGAAAATAATCTAATTATTTTGATGTGGTGGCAATACTTTTTATTTTCTGAATGAATGCTTAAACAGTGCATATTTTTTATATTATTGTTTATGAATGTTAAAATTGTTTGCTCTTGAAAGAATAATGAAAAAGGAGAAATGTTATTGATAATCTGAAAAATCATAAAATTGATTCTTGAAGCAAGAAAAAGTAGTGAAAAACAAAGCTTGCGAAAAAAAAAAAAACAATGGCAAAACAAAATAAAAAAAAAAGAAAAAGAGAGAAAGCAAGTAGAAAAAGCCAATAACCCTTTAAACCAAAAGGCAAGGGTAAAAAGGATCCAAGGCTTTGAGCATTAATGGATAGGAAGACCCAAAGGAATAAAATCCTGGCCTAAGCGGTTAAATCAAGCTGTCCTTAACCATGTGCTTATAGCATGAAGGTGTCAAGTGAAAAGCTTGAGACTGAGCGGTTAAAGTCATGGTCCAAAGCAAAAAGAGTGTGCTTAAGAGCTCGGGCACCTCTAACTGGGGACTCTAGCAAAGCTGAGTGATGCGCATAAACTAGTTATGCTACGATTTAGGAAATTGCACGATCGGCAAAATTCCTTCCGGCAAGTGCACCGGTTATCGTCAAGTAAAAACTCACAATAGAGTGAGGTCGAATCCCACAAGGATTGGTTGAGTGAGCAATTCGGATTAGAAGTGTGTTCTAGTTGAGCGGAATCAAGATTTGAGATGAGAATTGCGGAATGTAAAATTGGCGGGAAAAGTAAATGACAAGAAAATTAAATGGCGGAATCTTAAATTGCATGAATTAAAGAGCAGAATGTAAATTGCTGAAATTAAAAGGGAATGGGGGTGATTGCAAGAATTGAGTTGCAGAATGTAAAGAGAAGATGGAAATCAGAATTGGGGGATTCATTGGGTTATAGGAGATATTGAGATCTCCGAATCAAAACATGTTTATCTCTTCCTCAAGCAATGCGTTCATTGAATTTTGCTTGGCAATCTTATATGATTGGATCCCAATCCCTTGGCTCACCAATTCTCTCTAAAAATGAACAAATTCCCAATCCCTTGGTTTAAATGTTCATAAGAAGAGATGATGCTCGATCACTGATTATACCACACAGTTTCATGAACCACAATTTGGTAGGATTACATGTCACAATATCCATCCAAACCCCAATCCATTTCACTATGAGAAAGCTTCTCTAGCATGAATCCTCCATTCCTTTCCCAAGGTTCCGAAGGATTCCAATTATGGGTAGTTTCTTTCCCAAGACAACTACCCAATGGAATTAGATCGAGAAGCTTTCTAACAAAATTCAAGAGAAAAGATTGAAGAAGAAGATAAACTATTATTGATTCATTGAATTACAATAGAGCTCCCTAACCCAATGAAAGGGGGTTTAGTGAGTCATAGCTCTGAATTCAATTACAAAGATATGAAAACTAGCTAAAAGTGAAAGTAAAAGTTCCAAAAGTCCCTTCTAACTTAAATTCTATCCTATTTATACACTTTCTATATTGAGCTTCTGTTGTGTTTCTTGGGCTTTGAGGCCTCTCCCTGCTTTCCTTTTGCCTTGGGTTTATGATCCATAATCTTGATGAGGTTGTTGATCCAAATTCTGTAACATTCATTGAGCCAACTTAGTGATAATCAAATAATGGCACATGACTCAATAAATTGAAATTTCAGACTCATCAATCCTTCAGGCCCAATCCCATAAACCATGATATTCAATTGGGTTTCATACCAGAATAAGTTTAAGTTAATGTTTGTGCTCAAATACTAACTTAAACCACAATATTTTTGGTCCAGAAACCTTTTCCAAGGGTGGCGTTTAAGTTGCAGTTTAAGCTTAAACTACAACTTAAACGCCAGACACTTCCAGTGAGGCCTTTTGTAGAAGCACGTTTAAGCTTCAGTTTAAGGTTAAACTGAAGCTTAAACGTGGAAATGGAAGAAGGCAGCCCTGGAGAGTCATGTAGTCGAACACGTTTAAGCTTCAGTTTAAGGTTAAACTGAAGCTTAAACGTGGATATAGGAAGGGCAGCCCTGGAGGTCGAACACGTTTAACCTCCAGTTTAAGGTTAAACTGGAGGTTAAACGTGGAAATGGAAGGAGGCATCCTGGAGGTCGAACACGTTTAACCTCCAGTTTAAGGTTAAACTGGAGGTTAAACGTGGAAGCTTAGAAGAGTAGCCCTGGAGGTGTCGAACACGTTTAAGCTCCAGTTTGAGGTCAAACTGGAGCTTAAACGTGGGAATGGAGAGAGCAACCCTGGAGGAGAGTTCTTGGTCGAACACGTTTAAGCTCCAGTTTGAGGTCAAACTGGAGCTTAAACGTGGAAATGGCTCCCTGGTGCTTTTCCCATTCTGGCGTTTAACCTCCAGTTTAAGGTTAAACTGGAGGTTAAACGTGGAACTCCTTCCTGAGTGGCATTATCATTCTGGCGTTTAACCTCCAGTTTGAGGTCAAACTGGAGGTTAAACGTGGAATGCTTCTTTGGTGAGACTTTTCATTCTGGCGTTTAACCTCCAGTTTGAGGTTAAACTGGAGGTTAAACTTCAATTCAAGCATTTCTTAGCCTTCATGATTCTGGCGTTTAAGCTCCAGTTTAGGCTTAAACTGGAACTTAAACTCCACATGTGATATTCAAGCTTCCTTTATTGATTTTGTTGCTTCCTTGCTTAGCCTCTTCTCCCCTGAAATCATCCAAACAAATGCATCAAAGTCTTGCAAAATTTCATGAGAATTCTTCCATTCATATCATTCAAGTAATATAACTAAAACTCATGGAATTTGCATCAAAATCATACTGTTTGGATGGTTCATTGCTTTGTTCTTCATTTAACCATTTTTGGTTACTTTAAGCTCAAGAAAATGCATAAAACAACTAAAACTAACAGAAAAATGCTAGTGAAACTAGCCTAAGATGCCTTGGCATCACAACACCAAACTTAATACTTGCTTGTCCCTAAGCAAGTCCTGAGTTATTTAAGAAGAAAGTATGAAACAGAAAGCAATTACATTGGCTATATTAGCAAGCATTTGAAGTTCCTCAGAAGGGTTTTATGCAGAAAGTTGCAGCATCACTTTTTCATACTTATCAGGTAAGATTATCACTTTTTCATTGCATCCATCAAACACTGCTATGGCCTCTTGTTATTCTTATGTCTTTGGCACTTTTCTCTTCTTTGTTTTTCTTTTCTTTTTCTTAGAGCTTCTTTTGCTCCTTGTTTGCTTAGTGTCATGTGTTGCACAAGCCTTTGGCATTTTCTTTTTCTTATCAGTGCACTACACATATCCACTTTAGGCATTTTAGTTCACATTTCTTCTTGAGACATTGGTGCCCAGCACCTCTTTGTGTGACTAAATGTTTTGTATTTAGGTTGCTCTTGATAATGGACTTTTGGTTGATAATCCCGGGTTAGTTAACCCAAGTTACCAAGTGTTGAAACACTCCTCAGAACCTATTCATCCAAGCATATCCTTAATACATAAACACCACAGGCATTTGTCTCAGAAGTTCAAACCATTGGTACCTAGCTTATTTTCTCAATTTTTTTTTTTTTTGCTTTTTGGTTGCCCTTTTTCAGTGGCTTTTTCTTCTTCTTTTTCTTTCTTTTTCATGGCCAAAGACATTTATTCATCAAGATCCATAGACAGTTTTCAATTTCTACACAAAGAATGATAATTCTACACTCTAATTCCAGTGATCTGACTAAACAATCAAGCATGCATACCACCACTTAATTCTACTTGATTCGTCACTAATTTAGCCAAGTTACTTTTGTTCAAACTTTTCTTTTATTTTTGGAAACAGAACAAGCATGGCAAGCACTCGTTTAAGAAGGTGAAGTTATATCCAAACATCTAGGCATTCACTTTATTCAAAGCAATAAACAGACAAATATACTAAAAACTTCACATTCCAGAAAGATTCAACATTTTCAGTTTAAACCAGAACAAGCATGCTTTTGTTTGCCCTTTTTAAAGAATTATCAAGGAACAATACCACCTTGTGAAATTCCTTGTTTTCTCTTTGTTGCCAGGAAATAATTTGATTTCCCTTCTTCTCCTAAATGTTGCTTCATGCTTTAAAATCCTTGTTTCCTTTCCTGCAAAGAGTGATGAAGTTGCTTGCTTCTCAAGCACTTGATTGGTTAGCTCAACTATGTGTGGGTAAGTATCTGAGTCTTAAGTTGGTGTGTGAACACCAAACTTAGTCTCCCACTTACTTCTCTGTGCTTTGAATCCTTGAGTTCTCTTTGGAATGAAGTTGCTGCTAAGGGTTTTAAGCATTTCTGTGACTGCTTAGAATGGTTGTTCTTCTCATATAATTCAAAGGTTGTTGTGTTCAGTTGATCTTTATGGTGGAACACCAAACTTAGAGTCACACATTCCCCTTTGAATTATTGATCCACGAATTCATTGTTTGGTGTGAAACACCAAACTTAATTCTTTGCAATGCACAGAAACTACTTCACCCTTTTTATTGAAACAAATAAAAGAAACAGCAAAAGGGTATTACCTCAGGTTGGGTTGCCTCCCAACAAGCGCTTCTTTAACGTCATTAGCTTGACGGTTGTTCCTTGTTAGGGTGGATTGTAGTGCTTGACGTCTTCTCCTCTCACTATGAAAACGTCCCCACTTGATTCATTCATGACCTCTAAATGTTCCATAGAAAGAACTTTCCTGATTGTGAACACTTGAGGGAGCTGGGAAGGAATGGTTTTGAGGCCAGGTGGGATTGGCAGATAATGACTTGATATCACGTTATCTCCCGGAGAGAAACCTTCAGTGGGAATTTTCTTGTTTCTCCACCCTCTTGGCAATCTCCCTATCACTCTTCCCTTTCTCTTGAGGATTTCTTCATTGACCCTTATGTTAGGAGGATCCTTCTGATCTGTTTCCACTGATTCTTGTGGCTTTAACTCTTGCAACTCTTGTTTGCCTTCCAAGAACTGTTTTAGAGTTTCAGCTGCTGGATTACTTCCCTCCAAACACAGATGGTTACTATCATCCTTAGGCTTTTCAGGTTCTGGTTCAAGTTCAGATGCAGGTTTGAAAACTTTGAAAATGAGCTGTTCATCATGTATTCTCAGAATTAGCTCTCCTTGTTCTACATCTATGAGCGCTCTAGTAGTGGCTAGAAATGGTCTGCCCAGAATGATAGGGTGTAAGTAGCTTTCCTCCATGTCCACAATGACAAAGTCTGTGGGGAAGTAATAATCCCCCACTTTCACCAACACATTTTCAACTACCCCTTCAGCTTGCTTCTGAGTTTTGTCAGCCAGTTGTATGATTACATCAGTGGATCTCACCTCATTCAGTTGTAGCCTCTTCATAAGAGTTAGAGGCATCACATTTATGCTCCTAGGTCATAGAATCCTCTGTCAATTTTTGTTTCCCCTATGATGCAAGGGATATGAAAACTTCCTGGGTCCGTTTTCTTAGAGAGTGTGTCCTTCTTGATGAGAGCACTGCATTCTTTGTTCATTGTTACCGTTTGTCCTCCCTTCAAAACTCTTTTCTTGCTTAACAATTCCTTTAAATACTTGATGTGTGTAGGCATTTGATGGAGAATCTCAAGAAAGGGAATATTGACATGGAGAGAGTTAAATGTCTCTAAAAACCTTGAATAGGTTTTCTCTTTTTCACCTCCTCCTAACCTCTGAGGAAATGGTGCTTTTGGTTGGTATATTTCCAGCATGCCTTTTTGCAGTTCCTTGGCTTGCTCAGTTCCACTTTCCTGCTTAACTTCTTCCACTCCTTCCTTCAAGATTTCTGGCTCCTGCTCTGAGGGCCTGATTCCTTCTTCTTCTGAAACTTCCTTCAATATAGTGATGGCCTTGCATTCTTCCCATCTCACTCTCTTTTGTTCCCCTTTAGGATTCTTTTCTGTGTCACTAGGGAACACTGCAGTTGATTTGACGGCCTGTTGAGATAGCTCTCCTACTTGAGACTCCATCCTCTTGAGTTTTTCACCATGGTTTCTTAAGGTAGCTCTCACATCATCCCTGAAGCTTTTCAATTCGGTTATGTCTTGACTCATGGTTGCCATCATTCCTTCTATTCGGTTTAATTGATCTTGAAATTGTTGGTTGGGATTAAGTTGGGTAGGTTGATTATTTTGGCCATGATATGATGATTGGGGGTAAGTGTTTTGTGTGGCTTGGTATGATCTTTGGTTGGAATTTTGGTATGTGGAATTGTTATGTTGGTTGTGGTTGTAAGGTTTGTGGTTTTGTGGTTGGGTTTGTTGGTTCCCCCACCCAAAGTTTGGGTGGTTTCTCCAGCCTGGGTTGTAAGTGTTGGAATGTGGATCATATGATTGCCTCTGTTGGTTTCCCACATAGTTGGCCTCTTCCCAATCACCTCCTTCAATGCTTACTTCCTCTTGATCTTGTGTGTGTATTGCAGCCACTTGCTTTGTTTCTAATTGCCTGGTAAGTTCTGCTAATTGCTTGGCAAACACCTTGTTTTGGGCTAGAATTGTATCAACATGGTTCAGCTCCATGACTCCCTTAGTGTTGTGCCTCTCTGATGCATAGTAGTACTCATTCTCAGCTACTGTCTCAATCACTTCAATGGCCTCTTCCACAGTCTTTTTCCTGTTCAATGAACCTCCTGATGAATGGTCTACAGCCTTCCTTGATTCATAAGAGAGTCCATCATAGAAAATATGCAATTGCACCCAATCATGGAACATGTCTGGTGGGCATTTCCTTGTCAAGTCCTTGAATCTCTCCCATGCCTCGTAGAGAGTTTCACCATCTTGTTGTCTAAACGTCTGAACCTCAGATCGAAGCCTATTGACCTTTTGTGGGGGGTAGAAACGTGCCAGAAACTTGCTTTCCACCTCATCCCATGTTGTTAGACTCCCCCTTGGGAATGATTCCAGCCACTTAGCTGCTTTGTCCCTAAGTGAAAATGGGAACAAAAGCAGTTTATAGGCATCTTCCTGGACTCCATTAGACTTCACAGTGTCACAAATTCTCAGGAATTTTGTGAGATGTTGGTTTGGGTCTTCATTAGCACTCCCACCAAATGAACAATGATTCTCCACAAGTGATATTAGCTGTGGCTTGAGCTCAAAATTGTTGGCCTGAATGGGTGGTTTCTGGATGCTACTACCACAATTCCCAGAGGTTGGGTTTATGTATGAACTAAGAACCCTCCTCTCAGGAATGGCATGGTTTCCATCAGCTCTCTCATGGTTGTGAACTTCTCTATCCATGTTGAGATCTAAAGCTTCCTCAAAATTGTCCTCAGATTCTCCTTCAGATTCCTCTTCTCCCACTATTCTCTTCCCTCTTGCTTCCCTTCTCAGTCTATGAAGGGTCCTCTCTGGTTCGGTATATGGAGGAGTTGATGTCTCTCCTCTCCTACCTGTCATACAAGAACACAGCACAGGCACAAACAAGTGAAATACTCTTGGTTAATGGAAGAGTATGGTTAGAGCAATTGAGGAATTAATTCAAACAGTTAGTGAGTCAGTGAGTTAGTTGCTTGAATTTAAAGGCATAAAGAAAGAAAGCATGTAACCGAGTGCAGAAATTAAAATTCAACAAGTAACTTGAACAGAATTAACAAAGCAAGAAAAATTGCTCAATCTAGTTAACTTCCAATTTGAGAATTGTCAATCGAAAACCAATCCCCGGCAACGGCGCCATAAACTTGATGCGCATAAACTAGTTATGCTACGATTTAGGAAATTGCACGATCGGCAAAATTCCTTCCGGCAAGTGCACCGGTTATCGTCAAGTAAAAACTCACAATAGAGTGAGGTCGAATCCCACAAGGATTGGTTGAGTGAGCAATTCGGATTAGAAGTGTGTTCTAGTTGAGCGGAATCAAGATTTGAGATGAGAATTGCGGAATGTAAAATTGGCGGGAAAAGTAAATGACAAGAAAATTAAATGGCGGAATCTTAAATTGCATGAATTAAAGAGCAGAATGTAAATTGCTGAAATTAAAAGGGAATGGGGGTGATTGCAAGAATTGAGTTGCAGAATGTAAAGAGAAGATGGAAATCAGAATTGGGGGATTCATTGGGTTATAGGAGATATTGAGATCTCCGAATCAAAACATGTTTATCTCTTCCTCAAGCAATGCGTTCATTGAATTTTGCTTGGCAATCTTATATGATTGGATCCCAATCCCTTGGCTCACCAATTCTCTCTAAAAATGAACAAATTCCCAATCCCTTGGTTTAAATGTTCATAAGAAGAGATGATGCTCGATCACTGATTATACCACACAGTTTCATGAACCACAATTTGGTAGGATTACATGTCACAATATCCATCCAAACCCCAATCCAATTCACTGTGAGAAAGCTTCTCTAGCATGAATCCTCCATTCCTTTCCCAAGGTTCCGAAGGATTCCAATTATGGTAGTTTCTTTCCCAAGACAACTACCCAATGGAATTAGATCGAGAAGCTTTCTAACAAAATTCAAGAGAAAAGATTGAAGAAGAAGATAAACTATTATTGATTCATTGAATTACAATAGAGCTCCCTAACCCAATGAAAGGGGGTTTAGTGAGTCATAGCTCTGAATTCAATTACAAAGATATGAAAACTAGCTAAAAGTGAAAGTAAAAGTTCCAAAAGTCCCTTCTAACTTAAATTCTATCCTATTTATACACTTTCTATATTGAGCTTCTGTTGTGTTTCTTGGGCTTTGAGGCCTCTCCCTGCTTTCCTTTTGCCTTGGGTTTATGATCCATAATCTTGATGAGGTTGTTGATCCAAATTCTGTAACATTCATTGAGCCAACTTAGTGATAATCAAATAATGGCACATGACTCAATAAATTGAAATTTCAGACTCATCAATCCTTCAGGCCCAATCCCATAAACCATGATATTCAATTGGGTTTCATACCAGAATAAGTTTAAGTTAATGTTTGTGCTCAAATACTAACTTAAACCACAATATTTTTGGTCCAGAAACCTTTTCCAAGGGTGGCGTTTAAGTTGCAGTTTAAGCTTAAACTGCAACTTAAACGCCAGACACTTCCAGTGAGGCCTTTTGTAGAAGCACGTTTAAGCTTCAGTTTAAGGTTAAACTGAAGCTTAAACGTGGAAATGGAAGAAGGCAGCCCTGGAGAGTCATGTAGTCGAACACGTTTAAGCTTCAGTTTAAGGTTAAACTGAAGCTTAAACGTGGATATAGGAAGGGCAGCCCTGGAGGTCGAACACGTTTAACCTCCAGTTTAAGGTTAAACTGGAGGTTAAACGTGGAAATGGAAGGAGGCATCCTGGAGGTCGAACACGTTTAACCTCCAGTTTAAGGTTAAACTGGAGGTTAAACGTGGAAGCTTAGAAGAGTAGCCCTGGAGGTGTCGAACACGTTTAAGCTCCAGTTTGAGGTCAAACTGGAGCTTAAACGTGGGAATGGAGAGAGAAACCCTGGAGGAGAGTTCTTGGTCGAACACGTTTAAGCTCCAGTTTGAGGTCAAACTGGAGCTTAAACGTGGAAATGGCTCCCTGGTGCTTTTCCCATTCTGGCGTTTAACCTCCAGTTTAAGGTTAAACTGGAGGTTAAACGTGGAACTCCTTCCTGAGTGGCATTATCATTCTGGCGTTTAACCTCCAGTTTGAGGTCAAACTGGAGGTTAAACGTGGAATGCTTCTTTGGTGAGACTTTTCATTCTGGCGTTTAACCTCCAGTTTGAGGTTAAACTGGAGGTTAAACTTCAATTCAAGCATTTCTTAGCCTTCATGATTCTGGCGTTTAAGCTCCAGTTTAGGCTTAAACTGGAACTTAAACTCCACATGTGATATTCAAGCTTCCTTTATTGATTTTGTTGCTTCCTTGCTTAGCCTCTTCTCCCCTGAAATCATCCAAACAAATGCATCAAAGTCTTGCAAAATTTCATGAGAATTCTTCCATTCATATCATTCAAGTAATATAACTAAAACTCATGGAATTTGCATCAAAATCATACTGTTTGGATGGTTCATTGCTTTGTTCTTCATTTAACCATTTTTGGTTACTTTAAGCTCAAGAAAATGCATAAAACAACTAAAACTAACAGAAAAATGCTAGTGAAACTAGCCTAAGATGCCTTGGCATCACTGAGTCACAATCTGAAAAGGTTCACCCAATTATGTGTCTATGGCATTTATGTATCCGGTGGTAATACTGAAAAACAAAATGCTTAGGGTCATGGCCAAGACTCATAAAGTAGCTGTGTTCAAGAATCAACATACTGAAATAGGAGAATCATTAACACTATCTAAATTTTGAGTTCCTATGGATGCCAATCATTCTGAAATACAAAGGATAAAGTGAGATGCCAAAACTGTTCAGAAGCAAAATGCTACTAGTCCCGCTCATCTAATTAGAATAGAGCCTCATTGATATTTGAGATTCATTGTATATTCTCTTCTTTTTATTCCATTTTGATTTTAGTTGCTTGGGGACAAGCAACAATTTAAGTTTGGTGTTGTGATGAGCGGATAATTTATACCCTTTTTGGCATTGTTTTTACATAGTTTTAGTATGTTTTAATCACTTTTTATTATATTTTTATTAGTTTTTATTCAAAAATCACATTTCTAGACTTTACTATGAGTTTGTGTGTTTTTCTGTGATTTCAGGTATTTTCTGGCTAAAATTGAGCGACCTGAGCAAAACTCTGATTCAGAGGCTGAAAAAGGACTGCAGATGCTGTTAGATTCTGACCCTCCTGCACTCAAAGTGGATTTTCTAGAGCTGGGGAAGACCAACTGGCACGCTCTCAACTGCGTTGGAAAGTAGACATCTTGTGCTTTCCATCAATATATAATAGTCCATATTTTTCCCGATATTTGATGGCCCAAACTGGTGTTCAAAGTCAGCCTAAAACTTTCTGGCGTAAAACGCCCAAACTGGCACCAGAATTGGAGTTAAACGCCCAAACTGGCACCAAAGCTGTCGTTTAACTCTAAGGACAGCCTATGCATGAAAAAGCTTCAATGCTCAGCCCAAGCACATACCAAGTGGGCCCCGGAAGTGGATTTCTGCACTATTTGCACTTAGTTACTCATTTTCTGTAACCCTAGGTTACTAGTCTAGTATAAAAACTACTTTTAGAGATTTATTTTAAGAGTTTTGGAATCTATCATACTTTTGGAGATCATTGTAAACTTTTGGAGGCTGGCCTCACGGTAATGCCTAGACCTCTTTTCACTTATGTATTTTCTACGGTGGAGTTCCTACACCCCATAGATTAAGGTATGGAGCTCTGCTGTTCTTCATGAATTAATGCACGTACTACTATTTTTCTTTCAATTCACGCCTACTTCTCCAAGATATACTCTTGTACTTAATTCAGTTATGTCAGAATGAAGGGGTGACCCATGACAATCACCCACTATATTCATTACTCGCTTAGCCAAGATTCGCGTGCCTGACAACCACAAGCGATCTACATGATGTTCAACGTTGTCATTGGACGACAGCCGGAGTATATTCTCTTGGATATCTAATACATGGACCGAGTCTGTGAGATTAATATCTTCGTGGTATAGGCTAGAATCATTGGCAGCATCCCTGGGATCCGAAAAGTCTAAACCTTGTCTGTGGTATTCCGAGTAGGATCTGGGAAGGAATGACTGTGACGAGCTTCAAACCTGCGAATGTTGGGCGCAGTGAGAGTGTGCAAAAGGATCAATGGATCCCATTCTGACGCTAGCGGAAACCGACAGATGATTAGCCATGCGGTAGCTGTGCCTGGTATTTTTCATCCGATACGAGAAATGCGACAGTTGATTAGCCGTGCAGAAACCGTAGAGGACAATTTTCACTGAGAGGATCCTACAGCTTGCCATGGAAGGGAGCACGCATGGTTGGAAGGAGGCAATAGGAAAGTAGAGGTTCAAAAGCAACAAAGCATCTCCAAACGTTTATCTGAAATTCCCACTAATGAATTACATAAGTAACTTTATTTTAGTTTATATTTTATTTATATTTTAATTATCAACACTTCATAATCATTTGAATCCGTCTGACTGAGATTTACAAGGATGACCATAGCTTGCTTCAAGCCGACAATCTCTGTGGGATCGACCCTTACTCACGTAAGGTTTATTACTTGGACGACCAAGTGCACTTGCTGGTTAGTTGTGCGGAGATGTGAAAAGTGTGAATCACGATTTCCCACTACCACTAAGCCAAGCATTTTATCAAACACTTGGTGTGCATGAGAATAAAATAATATTAAATAAAAATAAATTCCAAAATACCAAAAGCAAGAAAATTATAACAACAACTAAAGAAAGCAATAAATGACATGGAAACATAAATTTGCATTAATTGAAATTAAAATTACCAAAGTATCAATAAACATAAAAATAACAAGACAAAGGAAATAACAAGGAAATGAAGAAGAAGAAAGACGCAATAACAATAAATGACAAGGAAAAGTAAATAAAAACAAGAATTAAAAGTAAAAATTATAAGAATTTAAACTAACGAACCCTAATTCTAGAGAGAGGGTGGAGCTTCTCTCTCTAGAGAACTAAAGCAAAATCATAGAAAACCTAAACCTAATTGCCCCCCTTCATTCAGCTTCACTTTGGCCTCATATAGCTTCAGAAATAAGTTGGACTGGGTCTTGGAGGCCCAGAAATCGCCCAGCGATTTGCATTAATGAGCGGACATAATTCAGGCCACGCATACGCGTGGGTCACTGGTGTGCGAAATCGTGATCATTCCATTCCTTGGTAACGGCGCTAAAAACTCAATACGCACGTTCATGATCTTATATCTGTTTCACAACTTCGTACAACTAACCAGCAAGTGCACTGGGTCGTCCAAGTAATAAACCTTACGTGAGTAAGGGTCGATCCCACGGAGATTGTCGGCTTGAAGCAAACTATGGTTACCTTGTAAATGTCAGTCAAGCGGATTAAATTGTATTAAAAAATTATAGTGGATTAAAATAAATAAATAAAATATAAAATAGGATAGTGGTACTTATGTAATTCATTGGTGAGAATTTCAGATAAGCGTATAGAGATGCTTTCATTCCTCTGATCTCTGCTTTCCTGCTGTCTTCATCCAATCAATCCTACTCTTTTCTATGGCAAGCTCTATGTAGGGCATCACCGTTGTCAATGGCTACATCCCATCCTCTCAGTGAAAAAGGTCCAAATGCTCTGTCACGGCACGGCTAATCATCTGTCGGTTCTCGATCATACTGGAATAGGATTTACTATCCTTTTGCGTCTGTCACTACGCCCAGCACTCGCGAGTTTAAAGCTCGTCACAGCCATCCCTTCCAAGATCCTACTCGGAATACCACAGACAAGGTTTAGACTTTCCGGATCTCAGGAATGGCCATCCATGGGTTCTAACTTATACCACGAAGACACTAATAACTCGGACTCGGTCCCCTGTATTAGATATCCAAGAGATATCCATTCAATCTAAGGTAGAACGGAAGCGGTTGTCAGGCACGCGTTCATAAGTTGAGAATGATGATGACTGTCATAATCATTACATCCATCATATTGAAGTGTGAATGAATATCTTAGAAGCGGAATAAGTTGAATTGAATAGAAAAACAGTAGTACTTTGCATAAATCTTTGAGGAACAGCAGAGCTCCACAACTTAATCTATGGTGTGTAGAAACTCTACCGTTGAAAATACATAAGTGATAAGGTCCAGACATGGCCGAATGGCCAGCCCCCATGATCTAAGAACTAAACGTCCCAAGATGTCTAATACAATAGTAAAAAGTCCTATTTATACTAAACTAGTTACTAGGGTTTACAGAATTGAGTAAATGATGTAGAAATCCACTTCCGGAGCCCACTTGGTGTGTGCTTGGGCTGAGCGTTGAGCTTTACACGTGTAGAGGCTTCTCTTGGAGTTGAACACCAGTTTGTAGCCTGTTTCTGGCGTTGAACTCCACTTTGCAACCTGTTTCTGGCGTTTGACTCCAGAATGCAGCATGGAACTGGCGTTGAATGCCAGTTTACGTTGTCAATCCTTATTCAAAGTATGGACTATTATATATTGCTGGAAAGCCCTGGATGTCTACTTTCCAAGGCAATTAGAAGTGCGCCATTCGAAGTTCTGTAGCTCTAGAAAATCCACTTTGAGTGCAGAGAGGTTAGAATCCAACAGCATCTGCAGTCCTTCTTCAACCTCTGAATTTGGTTTTTGCTCAGGTCCATCAATTTTAGCCAGAAAATAACTGAAATCACAGAAAAACACACAAACTCATAGTAAAGTCCAGAAATATGAATATTGATTAAAAACTAATAAAAATATAATGAAAACTAATTAAATCATACTAAAAACATACTAAAAACAATGCCAAAAAGTGTATAAATTATCCGCTCATCACAACACCAAACTTAAATTGTTGCTTGTCCCCAAGCAACTGAAAATAAAATAGGTTAAAAAGAAGAGAATATACTATAAATTCCAAAATATCAATGAAATGCCTTATTGATCTCTGGACATCCCAGATGGTCTTCCTCACTGGGGTTCACGTCCTCCTCCTCTTTGTGGTTTCGGCCATGATGGTCATTTCAATGGCCTTGCACTCTCCTTTTGGATTTTCTTCTGTATTGCTTGGGAGAGTACTAGGAGGGATTTCAGTGATCCTTTTACTTAGCTGGCCCACTTGTGCTTCCAAATTTCTAATGGAGGACCTTGTTTCATTCATGAAACTTAGAGTGGCCTTAGATAGATCAGAGACTATATTTGCCAAGCTAGATGGATTCTGCTCAGAACTCTCTGTCTTTTACTGAGTGGATGATGGAAAAGGCTTGCTATTGCTAAACCTGTTTCTTCCACCATTATTAAAGCCTTGTTGAGGCTTTTGTTGATCCTTCCATGAGAGATTTGGGTGATTTCTCCATGAGGGATTATAGGTGTTTCCATAGGGTTCACCCATGTAATTCACCTCTGCTATTGCAGGATTCTCAGGATCATAAGCTTCTTCCTCAGAAGATGCCTCTTGAGTACTGTTGGATGCAGCTTGCATTCCTTTCAGACTCTGAAAAATCATATTGACTTACTGTGTCAATATTTTATTCTGAGCCAATATGGCATTCAGAGTATCAATTTCAAGAACTCCCTTCTTCTGAGGCGTCCCATTACTCACAGGATTCCTCTCAGAAGTGTACATGAACTGGTTATTAGCAACCATGTCAATGAGTTCTTGAGCTTTTACAGGCGTTTTCTTTAGGTGAATGGATCCACCTGCAAAAGTATCCAATGACATCTTAGCTAATTCAGATAGACCATCATAGAATATAACCAAGATGGTCCATTCTGAAAGCATGTCAGAAGGATACTTTTTGGTCAGTTGCTTATATCTCTCCCAAGCTTCATAGAGGGATTCACCTTCTTTCTGTCTGAAGGTTTGAACATTCACTCTAAGCTTACTCAGCTTTTGAGGAGGAAAGAACTTGGATAAGAAAGCCATGACCAGCTTATCCCAAGAGTTCAAGCTATCTTTGGATTGAGAGTTCAACCACACTCTAGCTCTGTCTCTTACAACAAACGGGAAAAGCATAAGCCTATAGACCTCGAGATCAACCGCATTGGTCTTAACAGTATCATAGATCTGCAAGAATTCAGTTAAGAACTGAAAAGGATCTTCAGATGGAAGTCCATGAAACTTGCAGTTCTGCTGCATCAGAGAAACTAATTGAAGTTTCAGCTCAAAGTTGTTTGCTCCAATGGCAGGGATGGAGATGCTTCTTCCATGTAAATTGGAATTAGGTGCAGTAAAGTCACCAAGCATCCTCCTTACATTATTATTATTTTTGGCTGCCATCTCCACTTCCTGTTCGAAAATTCCTATAAGGTTGTCTCTGGATTGTTGTATTTTAGCTTCTCTTAGTTTCCTTTTTAGAGTCCTTTCAGGTTCAGGATCTGCTTCAACAAGAATGTTCTTGTCCTTGTTCCTGCTCATATGACAAAGAAGGGAATAACAAAGAAAATATGGAATCCTCTATGTCACAGTATAGAGATTCCTTTGTGTGAGTAGAAGAAGAAAAGAATGTAATGTAAAGAAGAGAAGAGGAAAAAACTCTAACACAGAGAGGGAGGTGGTGTTCGAATTTTTGGGTGAAAGAGAAGTGTTAGTAGATGAATAAATAAATAGAAGGAGATGAGAGGTGAGAGAATTCAAAAAATAAAAATTAAAATTTAAAGTTAAATTTCGAAAATAGAAATAAAAAAAAATTTTAAAATTAAACTTAGAATTCAAAAATTAAAAATTGAAATTAAATTAAATTTAAAACAATTAGTTAATCAAAATGAAATTTTGAAAAAGAGGGAGGTATTTTCGAAAATTTAAGAGAGATTGAATTAGTTAGGTGGTTTTGAAAAAGATATGATTGAAACAAAAAGATAAGATTGATTGAAAAAGATTTGAAAATCAATTTTAAAAAGATAAGAGGTTAGGAAAGAAGTTAGAAAAGATTTGAAATTGAATTTGAAAAAGATATGATTGAAATAAAAAAATGATATGATTGAAACAAAAAGATATGATTGATTGAAACTTATTTTGAAAAAGATTTGAAAAAGAAATTTAAAAAGATTTGATTTTTAAAATTAAAGTTGATTACTTGACTACCAAGAAACAAAAAGATATGATTTTAAAATTAAAGATTAATCTTTTCTTAAAAGGCAAGTAACAACTTGAAATTTTTCAATCAATCATATTAAATGTTAGTATTAATTTTGAAAATCATGGAATAAAGATAAGAAAAGGATTTTTGAAAATTAATTTTAAAAAATTTCGAAATTATTAAGGAAAATTTAAAAAAGATTTGATTTTTTGAAAAAGTTTTGAAAAAAGATAGGATTTTTAAATTGAAAATTTGATTTGACTCATAAGAAACAACTAGATTTTTTTAAAAAATTTTGAAAAAGTCAATCCAAATTTTTGAAATTTTAAGAGAGAAAAAGGGAAAGATATTTTTTTTATTTTTGAATTTTTAATGATGAAAGAGAAAAACACAAAATTGACTCAATGCATGAAAATTTTTGGATCAAAACATGTGATGCATGCAAGAACACTATGAATGTCAAGATGAACACCAAGAACACTTTGAAGATCAAGATGAACATCAAGACTTATTTTTGAAAATTTTTAAGAAAAGAAAAACATGCAAGACACCAAACTTAGAAATTTTCAATAATTAGACACTAACAAATTAAAAATACATATGAAAAACAAGAAAAGACACAAAACAAGAAAATATGAAGATCAAACAAGAAGACTAGCCAGGAACAACTTGAAGATCATGAAGAACATATGATGAATTTTCGAAAATTCTTGAGAAAAAAGAAACACATGCAAGACACCAAACTTAAAAATTGACTCTAGACTCAAACAAGAAACATCAAAAATATTTTTGATTTTATGATTTTGTAAATTTTTTTTGTATTTTTTTCGAAAATTAATTGGGAAAAACGAAAAAGAAGAATTTTTTATTGTATTTTTCGAGAATTAAGAAATAAAAACAAAAAGGTTAAAATTAAAATAAAGTTACCTAATCTGAGCAACAAGATGAACCGTCAGTTGTCCAAACTCGAACAATCCCCGGCAACGGCGCCAAAAACTTGGTGTGCGAAATCATGATCATTCCATTCCTTGGTAACGGCGCTAAAAACTCAATACGCACGTTCATGATCTTATATCTGTTTCACAACTTCGTACAACTAACCAGCAAGTGCACTGGGTCGTCCAAGTAATAAACCTTACGTGAGTAAGGGTCGATCCCACGGAGATTGTCGGCTTGAAGCAAGCTATGGTCACCTTGTAAATCTCAGTCAGGCGGATTAAATTGTATTAAGAAATTATAGTGGATGAAAATAAATAAATAAAATATAAAATAGGATAGTGGTACTTATGTAATTCATTGGTGAGAATTTCAGATAAGCGTATAGAGATGCTTTCATTCCTCTGATCTCTGCTTTCCTGCTGTCTTCATCCAATCAATCCTACTCCTTTCCATGGCAAGCTCTATGTAGGGCATCACCGTTTTCAATGGCTACATCCCATCCTCTCAGTGAAAAAGGTCCAAATGCTCTGTCACGACACGGCTATTCATCTGTCGGTTCTCGATCATACTGGAATAGGATTTACTATCCTTTTGCGTCTGTCACTACGCCCAGCACTCGCGAGTTTAAAGCTCGTCACAGCCATCCCTTCCCAGATCCTACTCGGAATACCACAGACAAGGTTTAGACTTTCCGGATCTCAGGAATGGCCATCCATGGGTTCTAACTTATACCACGAAGACACTAATAACTCGGACTCGGTCCCCTGTATTAGATATCCAAGAGATATCCATTCAATCTAAGGTAGAACGGAAGTGGTTGTCAAGCACGCGTTCATAAGTTGAGAATGATGATGACTGTCACGATCATCACATCCATCATATTGAAGTGCGAATGAATATCTTAGAAGCGGAATAAGTTGAATTGAATAGAAAAACAGTAGTACTTTGCATTAATCTTTGAGGAACAGCAGAGCTCCACACCTTAATCTATGGTGTGTAGAAACTCTACCGTTGAAAATACATAAGTGATAAGGTCCAGGCATGGCCGAATGGCCAGCCCCCATGATCTAAGAACTAAACGTCCCAAGATGTCTAATACAATAGTAAAAAGTCCTATTTATACTAAACTAGTTACTAGGGTTTACAGAATTGAGTAAATGATGTAGAAATCCACTTCCGGGGCGCACTTGGTGTGTGCTTGGGTTGAGCATTGAGCTTTACACGTGTAGAGGCTTCTCTTGGAGTTGAACGCCAGTTTGTAGCCTGTTTCTGGCGTTGAACTCCACTTTGCAACCTGTTTCTGGCGTTTGACTCCATAATGCAGCATGGAACTACTGTTGAATGCCAGTTTACGTCGTCAATCCTTATTCAAATTATGGACTATTATATATTTCTGGAAAGCCCTGGATGTCTACTTTCCAAAGCAATTAGAACCGTGCCATTTGGAGTTCTGTAGCTCTAGAAAATTCACTTTGAGTGTAGGGGGGGTCAGAATCCAACAGCATCTGCAGTCCTTCTTCAACCTCTGAATCTGATTTTTGCTCAGGTCCCTCAATTTCAGCCAGAAAATACCTGAAATCACAGAAAAACACACAAACTCATAGTAAAGTCCAGAAATGTGAATTTTGATTAAAAGCTAATAAAAATATAATGAAAACTAGTTAAATCATACTAAAAACAATGCAAAAAAGCGTATAAATTATCCACTCATCAGTCACGCATACGCATCGCTTGCAAATCTTCCTTGTGCGTACGCACACATACTTGTGCGCACGCACGGGTGCTGAAACTTCCAAACTCCATTTCTTCATGATTTCTTCCCTTTTGCATGCTCTTTTCCTCACTTCTTCTACCCATACTTGCCTTGGAAACCTGAAACCACTCAACAAATACATCAAAGCACCAAATAGGATTAAAGTGAATTAAAATTGACTAAATTAAGCAAAAAGGAGCATGTTTTCACTTTCAAGCACAATTTAGGAATAAATCTCAAAAGCATGCTATTTAGATGAATAAATGTGGGTTTATGTGATGAAATCCACTCAAATCAAACCAAAATATATCATAAAATATGGACTCATCAATTCCCCCACACTTACAACAAGCATGTTCTCATGCTAAACACAACCAAAGGAGATGAATGAAGGGGTAAACATCTTATTGAATGCAACTATCTATATGCATGCAAGTATGTATATACTATATATACCTATATATACTATAGTATCCTATTGAATTGGTGAAAACAAACAATCAAATTCCCAATCAAGTATATAAACATGTAGGGCTAAGAAATTCAATGCAATCAAAATCTAAAGAATTGATTCATTCATCAAAAAGAAGCAACTTGCAAGAATGCATGATAAGAAAGGTGGAGACATAGAATTGAGTAATTAAACCCTCACTAGGTGTGTATACACTCTCAACGCTTGGTGTTTAGGGTCAATTCACTCAAGTCTTCTCTAATCATGCTTTCAAGGATTTGCTTTTCATCTAACAATCAACAAATATGTGATGTATGAATGCAATTATCATGAGGACTTATTAGGGTTGTAATGGGGTTAGGGTTAAGATGGGATAGATATGGCTAAGTGGACTAAAGAATTGGATCTTTGATTAGCTCAAGTATCTCACTCAACCTATATCAACCAAATCACAAAAATACATTCTAACCACCCATTACTTCTTTTCACACACATTCATGCCTTAGTTTCTATTCAAAACATATATGCATTCCTTATTCATTTTTTTCAAAGGAAAGTACGATGCCAAAACTATTCAGAAGCAAAAAGCTACTAGTCCCACTCATCTAATTGAAACTGAGCTTCATTGAAAACTCTGAGATTTATTGTACCCTTATCTTCTTTCCACCCTACTTTGTTTTTTATTGCTTGGAGACAAGCAACAGTTTAAGTTTGGTGTTCTGATGAGTGGATATTTTATACGCTTTTTGGCATCATCATCATATAATTTTCATTATGTTTTGTTTAAATTTTATTATGTTTTCATAGGTTTTAGTGAAAAAATTCATATTTTTGGATTCTACTTTGATTTTGTGTGTTTTATGGTGATTTCAGGTATTTTCTGGCTGAAATTGAGGAGCTTTGGAAGAAGTCTAATTCAGAAACAGAGAAAGGACTGCAGATGCTATCAGGATCTGACCTCCGTGCACTCGAAGGAGCATTTCTGGTGCAACAGAAGTCCAAATGGCACAGTCTCAATGGCTATAGAAAGCTAACATCCATGGCTTTCTTAAAATATATAATAGTCAAAACTTTGCTTTGCAAATGAAGGTCCAAAATTGGTGTTCAACGCCAGTACTCCACCCTCGTCCTGGCGTTAGACGCCCAAAAAGGAGCAGCTGGCGTCCAACGCCCAACCAGGAGCTCAAGGCTGGCGTTCAATGCCCAAGAAGGATCCTAGGACGTGGAGACACCCTTAGCTCAGCCCAAACACTCACCAACTGGGCCCGAAAAGTAGATTTTCGCACTACAAGACTAGTTTAACTTATTTCTGTAATCCTTAGTTATTAGATTAGTATATATAGGAGAAGATCACCCATGTTTAGGATCTTCTACCTCTTCTTTTCCCATTCAAATCCTTCACCATTATTTTCTGTACAGTATGAGTCACTAACCTCCTAGGTTAAGGTTAGGAGCTCTGCTGGTTCTTATGGATTAATAATATCACTCTTCTATTTCAATCTATGCTTGATTCTATTCTAAGATGTATATTTGTTCTTCATCCTAATGAATTGGGAGGGTAAATTGACTGTCATCCCTATTCACATGGGTTCTTGCAAGTCCTTGACGGGATAGTATTGAATCACAAGCTTGATTATACATCTCTTAGATGGCTAATCTACGACTTCTTTAGGGACTTCGCGAGACATCAGTTCAGTCAAGGTACGGGGTGATTAGGGCCTTTGTGGTATAGGCTAGAACCAAGAAGCAACATTCTCTAATCCGGAAGATTCGACCTTGTCTGTGGCACTGAGTAGGATCACCAAGGTAATAGACTGCAGGAGCTTCACGCCCATTCAGATTGGATGACCACTGACCCGGTGCTTGATTTGAAGCAGAGGAGATTAATGACTGCTGACCCGGCGTTAATCATTTACAGCCTACCATGGAATGAATCAATCAAAAGTTGGAGTAGATGGTGAGAAAAGTTGATCCAGAAGGAAGAAGCATCTCCGAAGCCTCAACCGTTCTATCATCACTGATTTCACACTTATTCAGTAACGTTTTATTTATTTATCTGTTTTATGCATTTTTCATGAGAACTATCCTCTTTTCTAATCGTCTGACTAAGATCTACAAGATATCCATTGCTTGTTCAAACCAACAATCCTCGTGGGATCGACCCTCTCTTACCTAAGGTATTACTTGGTCGACCCGGTGCACATGCTAGTCTATCTGTGCGAATATTGCGGAGTCAATTTCATGCACCAATTAACTTCTTGTCTGAAGCCTTGAATATCCAATCTTAGCTGGGTTAGCTAACTTATTCACTAGCTAACTCCATATTTTCAAGCTAGATTTGGGTTAGTTATCCAACCACCTCTTTGCTTGGTCTTTTACAGCAAAGGAAAAGAGCAACAATCTATAGACATCCTGGTCCACTCCCTCAGTGTGCACTGTGTCAGTAATATGTAAGAAATTCACTAGGAACTCTGTGTGTTTTTCTTGTGGAAGTCCATAATACTGGCAGTTTCGCTGTATTAGAGTGATTAGCAGCGGATTGAGCTCAAATTTGCTTGCTCTAATAGGGGGATACACTGATACTTCTTTCATAGAAGTCAGGAGTTGGGGCTGTATAGGACTCCAAGGTTCTTCTGAACTGTGCATTTCCATTTGGATCCATAGTGAACTCTTCCTATTTCTGTACACATAGTCAAGAAACAAGGAAATGGAAAGGTAGGTGTCTCTATGTCAGAGTATAAAGAACTCCCAGTGATATGTCTTGAGAAGATGAGAAGAATGAAAGTAGAGAGGGGTAGCAGAATTCGAATTTCAAGAAAAAAATATTTTTATTTTATTTTATTTATTTATTTAATTCGAAAGGAATAAATGATTTAAAAGTCAAGACAACTAATTAATTAAACAAAAATTGAAAATTAATTGTGATTTTCGAAGACAAGAACAGGAAAAAGTCAAACAAAGATTTTGAAAATCAAATTTAAAAGATAGTAAAGACTTAAAAAGATAATAATTTAAAATTTAAACTTTAAAAAAGAGATAAGATAAGAAACATTTAAATTAAAAAGATATGATAAAGATTGAAAAAGGTTTGAAAAGACAAGATTTAAAATTTAAAATCTAAACTCTACTAACAAGAAAACACCAAACCTAAATCTTTTTAAACCAAGATAAGGAAGGATAGCAAAGATTTTCGAAATTTTGAATGAAGATAGAAGAAATACTTTTGTATTTTTTGAATTATTAAAGGAAAAGAAAAACAACTAAGGGACACTAAACTTAACATTTTAGGATCAAACAAAGAAATTAGCAAGAACAATTCAAATAACAAGAAGAAAAACCAAGAACAATTTCGAGAATTGAAGAGAAAGATGAAAACAAAAAAGGAAACCAAACTTAAAAATTGACACAAGACTCAAACAAAAGATAAAGATTACTAAAAAAAAGAAAAGGTTTTGAAAATTTTTTGTAGAAGAAGACAAGAACACAATTTAAAAAGCAAATAAACTGTAAAAAGTACAAAATCTAAGCAATAAGATAGTCCGGTAGTTTGTCAATCTCGAACAATCCTCAGCAACGGCGCCAAAAACTTGGTGCACAAAATTTAGCTCCGCACAACTGAACCAGCAAGTGCACTTGGTCGTGCAAGTAATACCTCAGGTGAGTGAGGGTCGAATCCCACGAGGATTGTTAGATTGAGCAAGCAATGGCTACCTTGTAAATCTTAGTCAGGCGATTAGAAAAGATGGTTGTTTGTTTGAGAGCATAAACGACATAATAAATAACGAAATACTAGATTGATGTAAAGGAAACAATGATAATGATCTAGTTAAGGCTTCGGAGATTATTATTCATTTCGGACTAACTTTTCTTACTGTCTACTTCAATAACGAATGATTCATTCAATGGCAGCCATACGTGATTAACTCATGTCCTCTTATCAAGTTAATATCTTCTAAACCATAGCAGTCCAACTTATTTGAGCAAATTATGTCCTCTCATCAAGTTAACTCATGGTTTCTCACTATAGCTGAAGATGAAGCCCTGAGCAATCCACTCCCTTCTGTGTTCCTACTCAAAACGCCACAGACTAGGTCAGATCTTCTCGATCAAAGAATGCTGCTTTTCTGAATCTAGTTTTAGTGCCACAGAGACCTCAGTGACCCACGACCAATGGGATTTCATGTCACATATCCAAAGTCAGCCCAAGTGCTCTCTTGGAATCCGCGATGTATTCTCTAGCTGTAACTCAATGCTATCCGGGTCAGGACTCGCACAGTACCCATGTAGAATAGGGATGAATGTCACGTTTCACCCCCAATTCATACGATTGAAGAACGAGAATGCATCAGAGAATAGAATCAATATGTATTGAAATAGAGACAGTACCCATCTTAATCCATGGGAATCAGCAGAGCTCCTAACCCTAACTTAGGAGGTTTAGTTGCTTATATCTTACATAAAATAATAGTGAAAAGGTGCGAAAGGAAAAAGATCTCTAACAAGGGTGATCTTTGTTCTATTTATACTAATTTGATAATGAAAATAATACAAAAATATGATAGACTAGACTAGAGGTACGAAAATCCACTCTTCGGCCCACTTTGGTTGAGTGCTTGGGCTGAGCTTGGCGTCCAGCTTAAGGAATGGGCATTGAACGCCCATTAGAGGGTAATCCATGCTACCTTGTGCTCTTTGGGTGGCGTTGAATGCTAGAAAGGGGATAAATTGGGTGTTCAACGCTGGCTTGAGTCTTCTTGGGGCGTTGAATGCCTGAAAGGGGGTGTTTTGGGCGTTCAAAGCCCAATATGGGCAGTCTCCATCGAAGAAAAGTATAAACTAATATATATTGCTAGAAATATTTGGAAATTAGCTTTCCAACGCTATTGAGAATGCGTCATTTGGACCTCTTTAGCTCCAGAAATGCTGGTTTGAGTGTATGGAGGTCAGAATCTGACAGCATCTATTATACTTTCCTTGCCTCTGGCTCGGACTTTGCCAAGACTCCTCGATTTCAGCCAAAAATTACCTGAAATTATAAGAAAACACAACAACTCAAAGTAAAATCCAAAAATGTGAATTTTTCACTAAAACCTACTAAAACATATTCAAACTCAACAAAGCATAACTAAAAACTAATGAAAATAATGCCAAAAAGCGTATAAAATATCCGCTCATCAAGCACCTCCAGGAAGGATTGGGCACGGAAGATGGATGATGTCCTGTGGGCATATAGAATAGCTTTGAAGACCCCTATTGGGATGTACCCTTACCAACTGGTCTATGGGAAGGCATGTCATTTACTAGTAGAACTGGAATGCAGAGCCTGCTGGGTAACCAGATTCCTCAATTTTGATTCCAAGGCTGCAGGAGACAAAAGACTGCTCCAATTAAATGAGTTGGATGAATTTCGGCAAGCTGCATTTGACAATGCAAAACTTTACAAGGAAAGAGATAATAGATGGCATGATCAAAAAATCTCTTCTAGAGACTTTGAGCCGGGATAGAAGGTCTTACTCTGCAACTCTAGACTTAAGCTTTTCCCTAGGAAGCTCAAGTCCAGGTGGACATGACCTTTTCTAGTCACTAATGTCTCACCCTACGGTCCTATAGAGCTCCAAAATAGGCACTCTGCAAAGAGATTCAGAGTAAATGGACAAAGGGTCAAGCATTATCTAGAGGATACTTTAGAGCGAGAGAACTCCACTCTACTGCTAACATAGCAGCAGAAACGTCAAGCAAATGACAGTAAAGAAGCGCTTGTTGGGAGGTAACCCAACCATACATAGCATATTACGGTTTTTAGTTCTTTTACTTAATCTTAGTTTTATTCAATTCCAGTTCTTTCTCTATTAACTTTCATCATCTTCCCTTGCTGTTTAATACTTGTGATCATGTGCAGCACTTAGATTAAAAACAGGAACATTTGGAATTGAATTCAGAATAATCTAAAGAGGATAAAAAGGCTGGTGTTGAATGCCACAAGGGGAGCTGCTTGGGCGTTTAACGCCCAAGTTTGGGTGAAAGCCTGGCGTTCAATGCCCATTAAGGAAAGAAGACCTGGCGTTGAACGCCACCAGGGGGGTGTCCTGGGCGTTCAACACCCCAAATTGAGTAAAAAACTGGCGTTGAACGCCAGGGTGGCTCCCTGGGTGCTCAACGCCCATTGAGGGATGAAGAGCTAGCATTGAACACCACCAAAGGGGTTTCCTGGATATTCAACGCCCACAATGAAGGATAGCCATCCATTCGAATTCCAAAGAAGGAGGGGGTTGACATGGTCAAACCATATCTTTTTCAAAACCATATCTTTTTGTCAATCTTCTCTTCAAATCACTATCTTTTTAAATTTATTTGAAATCAAACCATATCTTTTCCACCACTCAACTTTCAATCTCATATTTTCAAATCAAAATTCAATCCTTTTTCAAATGTTTTTAATCTACACCCTATAATTCATATCTTTTCTTTATGACTACCATCTCTCTCAACAATCTTTTTCAAATCTTTTTCAACTCTTTTTTTTCAATCTTTCTTCATTTAATTTAATTTCTAACCATATCTTTTTATCATATCTTTCAAATTCATTTTAATCATCCCTTTCCTTTTATAAAGAACCCACCCTCCCTCCCTCTTCCTCATCATTCGAATTCCCCATTCTCCATTGGTGCACGAAATTGTGATCATCAATGGCGCCAACAACTTTGCACAACTAACCAGCAAGTGCACTGGGTCGTCCAAGTAATAAACCTTATATGAGTAAGGGTCGATCCCACGGAGATTGTCGGCCTGAAGCAAGCTATGGTCACCTTGTAAATCTCAGTCAGGTGGATTCAGATGGGTATGGTGAGTTGATAATAAAAACATAAATAAAATATAAACTGGGATAGAGATACTTATGTAATTCATTAGTGAAAATTTCAGATAAGTGTATAGAGATGCTTTTGTTCCTCCTGAATCTCTGCTTTCCTGCTGTCTTCATCCAATCATTCCTACTCCTTTCCATGGCAAGCTTTATGTAGGGCATTACCGTTGTCAATGGCTACATCCCATCCTCTCTGTGAAAATGGTCCAATGTGCTGTCACTGCATGGCTAATCATCTGTCGGTTCTCGATCATACTGGAATAGGATTTACTATCCTTTTCTGTCTGTTGCTACGCCCAGCACTTGCAAGTTTGAAGCTCATCACAGCCATCCCTTCCCAAATCCTACTCGGAATACCACAGACAAGGTTTAGACTTTCCGGATCTCAAGAATGGCCGTCAACGGGTTCTAACTTATACCACGAAGATTCTAATATCTCAGACTCGGTCCTCTGTATTAGATATCTAAGAGATATTCATTCTAGCTTGTTTGCATGTAGAACGGAAGTGTTTGTCAGGCACGCGTTAATAAGTGAGAATGATGATGAGCGTCACATAATCATCACATTCATCATGTTCTTGGGTGCGAATGGATATCTTAGAATAGGAATAAGCTTGAATTGAATAGAAAAATAATAGTACTTTGCATTAATTCATGAGGAACAGTAGAGCTCCACACCTTAATCTATGGTGTGTAGAAACTCTACCGTTGAAAATACATAAGTGATGAAGGTCCAAGCATGGCCGAATGGCCAGTCCCCATAAAGGTCAAAGATAGCATAAAACTGATCAAAGATCTGATCCGAAGATGTAAATACAATAGTAAAAAGTCCTATTTATACTAACCTAGTTACTAGGGTTTACAGAAATGAGTAAATGATGTAGAAATCCACTTCTGGGGCCCACTTGGTGTATGCTTGGGCTGAGCATTGATCTTTACACGTGTAGAGGCTTCTCTTGGAATTGAATGCCAGTTTGTAACCTGTTTCTGGCGTTTAACTCCACTTTGCAACATGTTTCTGGCATTTAACTCCAGAATGTAGCATGGAACTGGCGTTTAACGCCAGTTTGTGTCATCTAAACTAGAGAAAAGTATGAACTATTATATATTGCCGGAAAGCCCTGGATGTCTACTTTCCAACGCAATTGAGAGAGTGCCATTTGGATTTCTGTAGCTCCAGAAAATCCACTTTGAGTGCAGGGAGGTCAGAATCCAATAGCATCTGCAGTCCTTCTTCAACCTCTGAATCTGATCTTTGCTTAAGTCCCTCAATATCAGCCAGAAAATAACTGAAATCACAGAAAAATACACAAAGTCATAGTAAAGTCTAGAAATGTGAATTTTAATTAAAAACTAATAAAAATATACTAAAAACTAATTAAATTATACTGAAAACTGTGTAAAAACAATGCCAAAAAGCGTATAAATTATCCGCTCATCACAACACCAAAAAGCGTATAAACTCATAGTAGCTTTTTGCCTCTGAAGAGTTTTGGCATCTCACTTTATCCCTTGAAGTTCAGAATGATTGACATTTATAGGAACTCAGAATTCAGATAGTGTTATTGATTCTCCTAGTTCAGTATGTTGATTCTTGAACACATCTACTTTATGAGTCTTGGCCGTGGCCCTAAGCACTTTACATAAATGCCACAGACACATAACTGGGTGAACCTTTTCAGATTGTGACTCAGCTTTGCTAAAGTCCCCAATTAGAAGTGTCCAGGGTTCTTAAGCACACTCTGTTTTTGCTTTGAACCTCGACTTTAACCGCTCAGTCTCAAGTTTTCACTTGACACCTTCACGCCACAAGCACATGGTTAGGGACAGCTTGGTTTAGCCGCTTAGGCCAGGATTTTATTCCTTTAGGCCCTCCTATCCACTGATGCTCAAAGCCTTGGATCCTTTTTATTTACCCTTGCCTTTTGGTTTTAAGGGCTATTGGCTTTTTGCTCTTGCCTTTTGGTTTAAAGAGCTTTTGGCTTTTTCTGCTTGCTTTTTCTTTTTCTTTTTCTCTTTTTTTTCGCATTTTTTTCTGTAAGCTTTTGTATTCACTGTTTTTTCTTGCTTCAAGAATCATTTTTATGATTTTTCAAATTATCAAATAACATTTCTCCTTTTTTCTTATTCTTCAAGAGCCAACATATTTAACATTCATAAACATCAAATTCAAAAG
This sequence comes from Arachis hypogaea, assembly GCF_003086295.3. Classification (NCBI taxonomy): domain Eukaryota; kingdom Viridiplantae; phylum Streptophyta; class Magnoliopsida; order Fabales; family Fabaceae; genus Arachis; species Arachis hypogaea. The sequence goes on along the minus strand of NC_092048.1, from coordinate 71,851,648 downwards.
ACATATGCACTGTTCAAGCATTCATTCAGAAAACAAAAAGTATTGTCACCACATCAAAATAATTAAACTAGTTTCAAGGATGAATTCGAAACCCTGTACTTCTTGTTCTTTTGTAATTAAAACATTTTTCATTTAAGAGAGGTGATGGAGTCATAGGACATTCATAGCTTTAAGACATAGACACTTAAACACTAATGATCATCTAGTAAAGACACAAACATAATTAAACATGAAGCATGGAAACCGAAAATAGAAAATAAATAGACAAGGAGATTAAGGAATGAGTCCACCTTGGTGAGGGTGGCGTCTTCCTCTTCATGAAGAACCAATGGTGCTTTTGAGCTCCTCTATGTCTCTTCCTTGTCTTTGTTGCTCCTCCCTCATAGCTCTTTGATCTTCTCTAATTTCATGGAGGATGATGGAATGCTCTTGGTGCTCCATCCTTAGTTGTCCCATGTTGGAGCTTAATTCTCCTAGGGAAATGTTGATTTGCTCCCAATAGTTTTGTGGAGGAAAGTGCATCCCCTGAGGCATCTCAGGGATTTTATGGTGAGGAATTTCCTCATGCTCATGTTGAGGTCCATGATCTCTTATTTGCTTCATCCTTTTCTTAGTGATGGGCTTGTCCTCTTCAATGAGGATGTCTCCCTCTATGTCAATTCCAGCCGAATTACAGAGATGGCAAATGAGGTGAGGAAAGGCTAACCTTGCCCAAGTGGAGAACTTGTTAGCCACCTTGTAGAGTTCTTGAGGTATAATCTCATGAACTTCCACCTCTTCTCCAATCATGATACTATGGATCATGATGGCCCGGTCTATAGTAACTTCAGACCGGTTACTAGTAGGAATGATTGAGCGTTGAATAAACTCTAGCCATCCCCTAGCCACTGGTTTGAGGTCATGCCTTCTTAATTGAACCGGTTTGCCTCTTGAGTCAATTTTCCATTGAGCTCCTTCCTCACATATGTCTATGAGGACTTGGTCCAACCTTTGATCAAAGTTGACCCTTCTTGTGTAGGGGCGTGCGTTTTCTTCCATCATTGGCAAGTTGAATGCCAGCCTTACATTTTCCAGACTGAAATCTAAGTATTTCCCCCGAACCATGGTGAGCCAATGCTTTGGATTCGGGTTCACACTTTGATCATGGTTTCTAGTGATCCATGCGTTTGCATAGAACTCTTGAACCATTAGGATCCCGACTTGTTGAATGGGGTTGGTGAGAACTTCCCAACCTCTCCTTTGGATCTCAAGTCGGATCTCCGGATACTCATTCTTTTTGATCTTGAAAGGAACCTCAGGGATCACTTTCTTCTTGGCCAAAACTTCATAAAAGTGGTCTTGATGGACCTTTGAGATGAATCTCTCCATCTCCCATGACTCAGAGGTGGAAGCAATTGCCCTCTCTTTCCTCTTTCTAGAGGTTTCTCTGGTCTTAGGTGCCATAAATGGTTATGGAAAAATAAAAAGCTATGCTTTTTACCACACCAAACTTAAAATGTTTGCTCGTCCCCGAGCAAAAAAAGAAAGAAAGTATTAGAAGAAGAAGAAAATGGAGGAGATAGGGGAAGAAGATGTATTCGGCCAAGGAGAAGAAGATAGGGTTATGTTGTGTGAAAATGAAGAAGGAGTGAGGGGTTTATATAGGAGTGAGGGGGGGTGTAGGGTTTGGCCATTAGGGTTGGGTTTGGGAGGGAAATTATTTTGAATTTTGAAGGTAAGTGGGGTCTATGGGGAAGAGAGGATGGATGTGAGTAGTGAAGAGGTGATGGGAAAGAGTGATTGAGGTGATTGGTGAAGGGTATTTGGGGAAGAGAGTTATAAAAATATATGAAGAGGAGAGAAGAAAATTTGGGGATCCTGTGGGGTCCATAGATCCAGTGGGGCCAAGGACTTAACATCCCTGCTCCAATTAGGCGTGTAAAATGCCCTTGCTGTGCAATCCTGGCATTTAATGCCAGGCTACTGCCTGTTTCTGGCGTTAAACTCCCAAATGTTGCTTGTTTCTGGCGTTTAACGCCAGGTTGATGCTTGTTTCTAGCGTTAAAAGCCAGCTTGGTGCCTGTTTCTGGCGTTAAACGCCAGACAGATGCTTGTTTATGGCGTTTAAATGCCAGACTGCTCTCCTCCAGGGCGTGCTATTTTCAATGCTGTTTTTCATTCTGTTTTTGATTTTTCAGTAGTTTTTATGAATTCACATGATCATCAACCTAATAAAACATGAAATAACAAAAAGAAAATAAAATAGATGTGATTAAATAACATTGGGTTGCCTCCCAATAAGTGCTTCTTTAATGTCAATAGCTTGACAGTAAGCTCTCATGGAGCCTCACAGATGTTCAGAGCATTGCTGGGACCTTCCAACACCAAACTTAGAGTTTGAATGTGGGGGTTCAACACCAAACTTAGAGTTTGGTTGTGGCCTCCCAACACCAAACTTAGAGTTTGATTGTGGGGGCTTTTGTTGACTCTGCAGTGAGAGAAGCTTTTCATGCTTCCTCTCCATGGTTACAGAAGGAGATCATTGAGTTTGAAAAATAAGGTTGTCCTCATTCAGTTGAAGGACTAACTCTCCTCTGTCCACATCAATCACAGCTCTTGCTATGGCTAGAAAGGGTCTTCCAAGGATGATGGATTCATCCTCATCCTTCCTTGTGTCTAGGATTATGAAATCAACCGGGATGTAAAGGCCTTCAACCTTTACTAACACGTCCTCTACTTGTCCATAAGCCTGTTTTCTTGAGTTGTCTGCCATCTCTAATGAGATTCTGATAGCTTGCACCTCAAAGATCCCAAGTTTCTCCATTACAGAGAGTGGCATTAAGTTTATTCCTGACCCCAGGTCACACAGAGCTTTCTCAAAGTTCATGGTGCCTATGTTACAGGGAATTAGGAATTTACCAGGATCCTGTTTCTTTTGAGGTAATTTTTGCCTATCCAATGCATTCAGTTCATTGGTGAGCAAGGGAGGTTCATCTTCCCAAGTCTCATTACCAAATAATTTGGCATTCAGCTTCATGATTGCACCAATGTACTTGGAAACTTGCTCTTCAGTAATGTCTTTATTCTCTTCGGAAGAAGAGTACTCATTAGAGCTCATAAAGGGCAAAAGGAGGTTCAATGGAATCTCTATGGTCTCTAGATGAGCCTCAGATTCCTTTAGGTCCTCATTGAGGAACTCCTTATTGATCACTGAGCGTCCCAGGAGGTCTTCCTCACTGGGATTCACGTCCTCTCCCTCCCTTGTAGGTTCGGCCATGATGGTTAAATCTATGGCCTTGTACTCTCTCTTTGGATTCTCTTCTGTATTGCTTGGGAGAGTACTAGGAGGGATTTCAGTGACTCTTTTACTCAGCTGGCCCAGTTATGCCTCCAAATTTCTAATAGAGGACCTTATTTCATTCATGAAACTTAAAGTGGCCTTAGATAGATCAGAGACTATATTTGCTAAGCTAGATGGATTCTGCTCAGAATTCTCTATCTGTTGCTGAGTGGATGATGGAAAAGGCTTGCTATTGCTAAACCTGTTTCTTCCACCATTATTAAAGCCTTGTTGAGGCTTTTGTTGATCCTTCCATGAGAAATTTGGATGATTTCTCCATGAGGGATTATAGATGTTTCCATAGGGTTCACCCATGTAATTCACCTCTACTATTGCAGGGTTCTCAGTATCATAAGCTTCTTCTTCAGAAGATGCCTCTTGAGTACTGTTGGATGCATCTTGCATTCCATTCAGACTCTGAGAAATCATATTGACTTGCTGAGTCAATATTTTGTTCTGAGCCAATATGGCATTCAGAGCATCAATTTCAAGAACTCCCTTCCTCATAGGCGTCCCATTACTCACAAGATTCCTTTCAGAAGTGTACATGAACTGGTTATTTGCAACCATGTCAATGAGTTCTTGAGCTTCTGTAGGCATTTTCTTTAGGTGAATGGATCTACCTGCAGAATGGTCCAATGACATCTTTGATAATTCAGACAGACCATCATAGAATATATCCAGGATGGTCCATTCTGAAAGCATGTCAGAAGGATACTTTTTGGTCAGTTCCTTGTATCTCTCCTAAGCTTCATAGAGGGATTCACCTTCCTTTTGTCTGAAAGTTTGAACATCCACTCTAAGCTTACTAAGCTTTTGAGGAGGAAAGAACTTAGCTAAGAAAGCCGTGACCAGCTTATCCCAAGAGTTCAGGCTATCCTTAGGTTGAGAGTCCAACCATATTCTAGCTCTGTCTCTTACAGCAAATGGAAAAAGCATGAGCCTGTAGACTTCGAGATCAACCCCATTGGTCTTAACAGTATCACAAATCTGCAAGAATTCAGTTAAGAACTGAAAAGGATCTTCAGATGGAAGTCCATGGAACTTGCAGTTCTGTTGCATCAGAGAAACTAATTGAGGTTTAAGCTCAAAGTTGTTTGCTCCAATGGCAGGGATTGAGATGCTTCTTCCATGTAAATTGGAATTTGGTGCAGTAAAGTCACCAAGCATCTTCCTTGCATTGTTATTATTTTCGGCCATGTCTCCTTCTTTTTCGAAAATTTCTGTCAGATTTTCTCTAGAGAGTTGGGCTTTAGCTTCCCTTAGCTTCCTCTTCAGAGTCCTTTCAGGTTCAGGATCAGCTTCAACAAGAATGTTCTTATCCTTGTTCCTGCTCATATAAAAAAGAAGAGAACAGAAAATATGGAATCCTCTATGTCACAGTATAGAGATTCCTTATGCAAGTATAAGAAGAGAAGAATGTAAGAAGGAGAAGAGGAAAAACTCGAACACAGAGAGGAAGATGGGGTTCAAATTTTTGGGTGGAAGAGAAGTGTTAGTAGATGAATAAATAAATAGAAGGAGATGAGAGAGATTGAATTTCAAAAATCAATTAAAATAAAAATAAAATTTAAAGTTAAATTTTGAAAATTAAAATTGAAATCAAATTAAATTGAAATTAAAACAATTAGTTAATTAAAAAGGAAATTTGAAAAAGAGGGAAGGGATTTTCGAAAATTAGAGAGGGAGTTAGCTAGGTAGTTTTGAAAAAGATAAGAATCAAACAAAAAGTAAAGTGGTTAATAGAAAAAGATTTGAAAATCAAATTTGAAAAGATAAAAAGTTAGAAAAGATTTTGAAATTAAATTTTGAAAAAGATGTGATTGAAATTTATTTTGAAAAAGATTTGAAAAAGAATTTTAAAAAGATTTGATTTTGAAAATTAAAGTTGATTACTTGACCAACAAGAAACAAAAAGATTTGATTTTAAAATTTAAAGATTGAACCTTTCTTATTAGGCAAGTAACAAACTTAATATTTTTGAATCAATCGCATTAATGGTTAGCATTGAATTCGAAAATATGGAATAAAAATAAGAAAAAGATTTTGAAAATTAATTTGAAATTTTCGAAAATATGAAAGACAAATGAAAAAAGTTTGATTTTTTAAAAAGAATTGAAAAAGATAGGATTTTTAAAATTGAAATCTTGACTTGACTAACAAGAAACAACTTATTTTTAAAAATTTTTTGAAAAAATCAACTCAAATTTTCGAAATTTATGAGTGAAATAAGAGAAAGATATTTTTTTTATTTTTGAATTTTTATTGATGAGAGAGAAAAAAGAAAAAGATATCTTTTTGATTTTTGAATTTTAATAAGGAAAGAGAAAAACATCAAAAAGACTCAAAACATAAAAATTTTGGATCAAAACAAGGAAAACATGCAAGAACACTTTGAATGCAAAGATGAACACCAAGAATACTTTGAAGATCATGATGAACATCAAGTATGTATTTTTGAAAAAATTTTTAATAAAAGAAAACATGCAAGATACCAAACTTAGAAATTTTTAATATTTAGACACTAAGAATTCAAGAATGCATATGAAAAACAAGAAAAGACACAAAACAAGAAATTTTAAAGATCAAACAAGAAGACTTATCAAGAACAACTTGAAAATCATGAAGAACAAGAAAGAAACTCAATGCATGTGTTTTCGAAAAATTTTTAAGAAAAATAAAAGGATGCAATTGACACCAAACTTAAAAATTGACACAAGACTCAAATAAGGAACACAAAATTATTTTTTATTTTATGATTTTATTAAATTTCTTTTTGTGGATTTTTCGAAAATTATTTTGGAAAAACGAAAAAGAAGAAAATTTTTTTGTATTTTTCGAAAATAAGAAATAAAAAGCTTAAAATTAAAATAAAATTACCTAATCTGAGCAACAAGACGAACCGTCAGTTGTCCAACTCGAACAATCTCCGGCAACGGCGCCAAAAACTTGGTGCACGAAATTGTGATCATCAATGGCGCCAACAACTTGGAGAACTGAGCACTAACATTGAGCAATTAAGGATGGAGCATCAAGAGCACTCCATCACCCTCAATAAAATAAAAGAAGATCCAAAAGCCATAAGGGAAGACTAAAGGGCTATGAGGGAAGAGCAATAAAGGCAAATGAGTGATATTGAAGAGATCAAGCATCACATTGGATCCTCAAGGAGGAGCACTAGCCGCCACCATTAAAGGTGGACTCGTTCTCTTTTACTTCTTTTCCTTTTCTATTTTCTGTTATATTTTGTTTGCTTTCCTGTTCTAGTTGCATGATTATTTGCATTGATGTCTTAAAGTTGTAAAATGTTCCATATATCTCTCACTTTACTTAAAAGAAAATTTTATTTGAAAAGAATTGAGAGATGCATGAATTTCAAGTTTAAAATAAGAATAGTTTAATTATGTTGATGTGGTGGCATTGCTTTTGTTTTCTGAATGTATGATTAAACAGTGCATATTTAAAGTTGAAATTTTAGAATGTTGGCTCTTGAAAAAATAAGGAAAAAGGAAAAGTATTATTGGTGATATGAAAAATCAATAAAATTGATTCTTGAAGCAAGAAGAAGCAACAAAAAAAGAAAAAGAAAATTCTTGCATGCGAAAAAAAAGTGGCAAAAAAATGAGAAAAGAAAAAAAAAGCAAGCAGAAAAAGCCAGTAGCTCTTTAAACCAAAAGGCAAGAGCAAAAAGCCTATAACCCTTTAAACCAAAAGGCAAGGGTAAAAGAATCCAAGGCTTTAAGTATTAATGGATAGGAGGTCCTATAGGAATAAAATTTTGGCCTAAGCAGCTCAACCAAGCTGTCCTTAATCATGTGCTTGTGGCGTGAAGGTGTCAAGTGAAAAGCTTGAGACTGAGCGGTTAAAGTTGAGGTCTAAAGCAAAAAGAGTGTGCTTAAGAACTCTGGACACCTCTATCTGGAGACTCTAGCAAAGCTGAGTCACAATCTGAAAAGGTTCACCTAGTTAAAGTGTCTGTGGCATTATTGTATCCAGTGGTAATATTGGAAAACAAGGTGCTTAGGGTCACGGCCAAGACTCTAAAAGATGTGTTCAAGAATAAAAAAGAACTCAACTAGGAGAGTCAATAATATCATCTTGATTCTAAGTTCCTAAATATGCCAACCATTCTAAGTTTCAATGGATAGTTTGATGCCAAAACTATTTAGAAGCAAAAAGCTACTAAGTCCCGCTCATCTAATTGTAACTAAGCTTCATTGGAAACATAGAAATTTATTGTATCTTAATTTTCTTTTTATCCTACTGTGTTTTTAGTTGCTTGGGGATAAATAACAGTTTAAGTTTGGTGTTGTGATGAGCAGATATTTTATACGCTTTTTGGCATAGTTTTCATGTAGTTTTTAATATGTTTTATTTAGTTTTTATTAAGTTTTTATAGGTTTTAGTGTTAAATTAACATTTTTTAATTTTACTTTGAGTTTGCATGTTTTTATACAATTTTAGGTAATTTCTGGCTGAAATTGAGGAGCTGGAGCTGAAGTCTGATTCAGAGACAGAGAAAGCACTGCAGATGTTGTCCGGATCTGACCTCCTTGCACTCGTAAGAGCTTTTCTGGAGCTACAGAAGTCCAAATGGAGCGTTTTTAACGGCTATGGAAAAACGACTTCTAGAGCGTTCTAGAAATATATAATATTCCATACTTTGCTTTGGATTAGAAGTCCCAAAATTAGCGTCCAAATGCAGCTACCTGCCCCCTTCCTGGCGTCCAGCACCCAAGGAGCAGAGCCCAGCATCCAAACGCCCAGAGAGGACCCCCTAGCTGGTGTTTCATGCCTAAAAGACCTCATAGCACGTGAATCTCATCAAAGCTCAGCCGAAACACGTATCAAGTGGGCCCCAGAAGTAGATTTTAGTACTAAAAAGACTATTTTAGCCTTACTAGTCATTGGTTTAGTATTTAAGAGTTATTTCACATAATCATTCGAACAATTACACACTACATTCGAGTTTTACCATTATATTTCCTTTCATTATGAGTTTTTAAAGCTCCTAGGTTGAGGGGAGGAGCCCTGCTGAGTCCTATGAATTAATAAAAGTATTACTGTTTCTTCTTTGATCCGTGTTTGATTTATTTCTAATATGTATACTCGATCTTCAACATGGTGAATAGGATGATCAGTGGCAATCAGCTCTGTTCATCATACTAAGATGAACGTGCCTGACAAACACCCGCATCTACTTGGATTTGTGTGAATACGTGACTGGAAAGCGTAACCAACAGCTATATTTATACATCTCTCAAACGGTTAATCCAGGACTTCGTTAGGGACTTCTCGAGACACCAGTTCAGCTGATTTATAGGGAGAATAGGGTTTCCGTGGTATAGGCTAGAATCCAAAAAAGCAGCATTCTCTGATCTGGAAGATTCAACCCTGTCTGTGATGTTTTGAGTAGGATCGCCAAGAGAATGAACTGCTAGAGCTTCACCCTTTGTCAGATCGAATGACCACGGCCAATGGTGTTCAATCTGTAGCGGAGGAGATCAATGACCACGGCGTATGGCGTTGATCACATATAGCCTGCCACAGAAGAGATCACTCACAAGCATAGAAGACAGTAATACCAGAGTTAATCCAGAAAGGCTAAGCAACTCCAATCCTTAATTATAACCCTTTTACTGATTTCCCTTTTCTTTATTTACATGCCAACTTAGTTTAAATCTCACAAATATTTATCTATCAACTTTTGATTTTGCCTGACTATGACCTGCAACATAACCATAGCTTGCTTCAAACCACAATCCTCGTGGGATCGACCCTGACTCGCTCAGGTATTACTTGGACGAACCAGTGCACTTACTGGTACAGCTGTACGAAAGTGTGGGGATTCGTGCACCATCCACCCCATACTATTATATATTGATAGAAAGTACGTGATGTCTACATTCCAATTCCATTGGAATCGCATCATTTGGAGTTCTACAGCTCGAGTTATACTCTATGGAAGGTGAAGAGATAAGCTGGCCTTACAACAGGTTGATACTATGTTCATCTTTGCACTTTTGGGGCAAGTTTTTGCGCTCAAATTTAGTGTCCACCATGTAGTGCCATATATGCTTGGAAAGATCTAGATTCCTACTTTCCAATGCCATTAAAATTACCTCATTTAGAGCTTTTTAGCTTAAGTTATTCTTGTTTGAAGAAGACACGGTCAGGCTGCCAGGTGCTAGCGTTAACGCTGGCGTTAGTGGGTTAACTTGGCCACTAATGCCAGCTTCTTCTTTTTGGAGCAAGTTAGCACTGGAGTTAGTGGACTAACTTGGCCACTAACGCCAGTACCTTTTCATTATCAACGTTGGTACTGGCTTTAGTGGGCTAACTTGGCCACTAACGCCAGCACCTCTTCTCCTTGGCAACGTTAACCATGGCGTTAGTGTGCTAACTTGGCCACTAACGCCACAACCTCTCTACTTCTTCTCTGCTTCTCCTTTGCTTCTCCTTTAAACTCCTTTCTTTTTTCATGCTTGTTTTGTGCTTTTTACTTCCTTTTTCACCAATTTCTACAAATTCAAACCAAATCAAAGAATTGAAAGTAATCTATGATTTAAGCACAAAAGTATTCAATAATTAAGCATGATTAGTGAAAATTAAAGGTGAAAAAGTATAGAAAAACATAACATCATGCGCAGTCATCACACCTTCTAGGGGTTGGACGCCCTAGCTGCCCCCTTCTGGGCGTTCAGCGCTCTCATGAGTGCCTTGAACTACAGCTTGTTCATCTTTTGCCAGCTCTTTTCCCTGCCCCTTACTATTCTGAGGCTAGGTGTTCAGGGTACTCTTTAATTATAGAGCTTAGCACTCTTTCGTTGTCTATTCAGACAAGTGCTGTTTAGCCTGGTTCAACTGTGCTTCCATATTCTTGCTGGAGGCTTGGGTCTTCTGCACTTCTTCTTGCAAACTCAGCAACTGTTGTGTGAGGCAGTGTAGTTGCTGGGTCAATGAGTTACTTTGCTTAGGAGGGTATGATTCAGTGGTTACTGTCTTAACCTCTCCCTTCATTGGAGTTTCATTAGATGAGTACTGATGCTGATTACTAGCAACTGTCTCAATGAGCTCATGTGCTTCCTCAATTGTCTTTCTCGTGTGGATTGAACGAACTGCAGAATAATCTAAGGACATTTTAGTCATATCTGTGAGTCCGTAATAGAAAATATCTAGCTTTACCCATTTTGAAATATTTCAATGGGACACCTTGTTAATATCAGCTTGTATCTCACCCAAGCATCATGATGAGACTCATTCTCTTCCTGTCTGAAGCCTTGAATGTCCAGTCTTAGCCGGGTTAGCTTCTTTAGGGGGAAATAGTGGTTCAAAAACTTGTCCACTAGTTTATTCCACATTTTTAAGCTTGATTTGGGCTTATTATCCAACCACCTCTTTGCTTGGCCTTTTACAGCAAATGAAAAGAGTAGCAGCAAGTAGACATCCTGGTCTACTCTGCTAGTTCTTACTGTGTCAGCTATTTGCAAGAATTCAGCACGAAATTCTGTGGGTTCTTCTTCTGGAAGTCCTTGAAACTGGCAGTTTTGCTGCACAAGAGTGATTAGCTATGGATTGAGCTTAGAATGAGTTACTCCAATAGGAGGTATACTGATGATGCTCCCATGGAAGTCAGTAGTGGGGGCTATATAAGGCCCCAAGGTTCTTCTTGGTTGTGTCTCTCCCTCTAGATCTATAGTGCACTCTTCCTGTTCCTGCATACACAAACAAAAGACCTCCTAGTAAGATACCCAAGAAGAAAGAAATTTTTTTTAATTAAAATTTTGAAATTAATAAAATAATTAAAATAAAAAGTAGAACTTAATTCAAAAATAAAAAATAATTTTAGAAATTTTGAAAAATTTTGAAAACAGTTTAGGGAAAGAAATTTTGAAATTCAAAAAGAAAGAGAAAACACCAAAGAAACACCAAAATTTTAAAATTCAAATTTAAAATTTGAATTTAAATCAAATACTAGAATCAAGGAAAAGATAATTAAGATATGCTTTGGAAATTTAAAAATTAAATGAAAAGAAAAAGAAAAGATTTGAAAATTTTAAAGATTTGAATTTCAAATTTGAAAAGAACAACTAACAAAATACTCAACTTTTAAAAATTTGAATTTTAAAATTAAGGATAAGATAACAAGGTTTGAAAATAAAAAAGATAAGATTTGAAAAAGATTTGATTTTGAAAGTTTTTGGAATTTAAAAAGAGAAAGTCAAAGAGAGATTTTAAAATTCAAATTTAGAAAGAGATAGTCAAACAAGATAAGATAAGATTTTAAAATTTAAGATAGAAGATTTGATTTTAAAAAGCTTTGAAATTTAAAAAGTCAAACAAAGATTTTGAAAGAAAGAGAAACTAACAAGATACTAAACTTTTTTAAAATTTGAAATTAAATAAGATAAGATAACAGAATTTTGAAAATAAAGGAAAAAGATATGATAAAAATTTAAAGATCAAGAAAGATAAGCAATATATGATTTGAAATTTAATTTTGAAATAGAGAGAAGCCAACAAAACACTAAATTTTGAAATTTGAATTTGAAATTTGAATTTGAAATTTTTTTTTCTTTTGAAAATTGAATTTGAATTAAGATAAGTTAACAAGATTTTGAAATTCAAAGAAAGGAAAGATAAGATAAAGATTTGAAAAGATAACAAGATAAACAAAAAGATAACTAATTGGACACCAAACTTAAAAAATTTTAAATTCAAAACCTATTAAATTGGAAAATTACAAAGGAGAAACACAAAAAGACTAAACTTAAAAATTTTGAAGATCAAGGACACTAATTTCGAAAATGTGAGAAAGGAAAAACACTAAGGTACCATTTGTTTTGAGATACTGGGACAGAAACTAAGAGACTGAGACTAAGTATCATGTTAGTTGGCCCAAAAACTGGTACTAAAATTTCAGTGTCTGTTCCCATAATTTCAGTATTTCAGTACTTCCAAAAAGTGGGGACATAGAGGACTGAAATTTTTGGAGACAGAGACTGAAACTTTAATCACATTTTATACCTAAAATACTCCTATTTCAATTAATTAATTCTAAATTTACCCTTTGTGTAAATTAAATTAGAGTTTTATTCTTATTTTAATCTCTGTCTTTCATTTTATACCAAACACAATACTGAGACTTATTTCAGCCTCTGTCTCTCAGTCTCTTCTCTTAGTCTCAGTCTCTCAGTCCCAATCTCTCTTCCAAACACTACCTAAAAGACACTAAACTTAAAAATTTTGCAATCAAACAAAGAAAAACACTAAGAATAATTCGAATACCAAGAAAGAAAAACAAGAACAAGTTTTTAAAAGCTCAAGAAAAGACAGACCAACTAAAGCCCAAAAGACAGAACAATACTAACCAAACAGACACCAAACTTAAAACTTTTTGAAATCAAAGCATTAATTTACGAAAATTTGCAAATACAAACCGAGAAAGACACCAAACTTAGAGATTTTTTAAATCAAATACTATAATTTTCAAAATTTTGGAAAGAAAAAACATAAAGAGACACCAAACTTAAAGATTTTGAGATCAAACAAAGAAAAATAGCAAGAACAATTTCGAATACAAAGAAAGAACAATTAAGGTAATTTTTCAAAAAAGTAAAGGAAAGAAAACCCAAGAAAGACCAAAAGACACCAAACTTAAAGATTGACACAAGACTCCAACAAAAGATAACGAAAAGAAAAGGTTTTGAAAAAGCTTTTGAAAAAGAAAACAAGAAACACAAGTAAAAGAGCAATAAAACCTCAAAAAGTACCTAATCTAAGCAACAAAAACTTGGTGCCAAAAACTTGGTGCGCAAAATTGAACTCCGCAAGTTTCGCACAGATGAACCGGCAAGTGCACCGGGCCGTCCAAGTAATACCTCAGGCGAGTGAGGGTCGATTGAGCAAGCAATGGCTATCTTGTAGGTCTTAGTCAGGCGTTTAGAGAAGATGGTTGTTTGTTTGAAAGCATAGTACCAGATTGATATAAAAACAATGATAATGATTTAGTTAAGGCTTCAAAGATGCGTATTCTTTCCGGATTAACTTTTCTCATTGTCTACTTCAATAACGAATGATTCATTCAATGGAAGTCGTAAGTGACTAACTCATGTCCTCTCATCATGTTAATCTCTTCTAACCATAGCAGTCCACCAAATTCGAGCAACTCATGTCCTCTCATCATGTTGACTCAGGGCTTCTCATTGTAGCCGAAGATGAAGCTCTAAGCAATCCACTCCCCTTCACGATCTTACTCAAAATGCCACAGACAAGGTCGGATCTTCTGAATCAGAAAGTGCTGCTTCTCTGACTCTAGCCTTAGTGCCACAGAGACCTCACTAACCCACGGACAACGGAATTTTATGTCACATATCCAAAGTTGCCCAGGCACGCTCTTGGAATCCGCAATGCATTCTCCAGCTTTAGTTCAATGCTATATGGGTCTGGGCTCGCACGAAACCCATGTAGAACAAGGATGAATGTCACGGTTCACCCCCGATTCATTGAGATTGAAGAACGAGAACGCATAGGAGAATAGAATCAAACTTATTGAAATAGAAACAGTAATATTATTATTCCATGAGAATCAGCAGAGCTCCTAACCCTAACTTAGGAGGTTTAGTTGCTCATGCTTTACAGAAGTAATAGAAGTAATGTGTCTGTGCTTCTCCCCTCCTAGGAGGCATGATCCTCAGGAAGAAGGAAGTCTTTTATTTATAATAAAATACAAGACACAAAGGATGTTACCCATAATTAAAAATTACAAAAATGTGATAAACTAAGCTAGAGGGTGCGAAAATCCACTTTCGGGCCCACTTAGTGAGTGTTTGGGCTGAGCTTGGGGTGAATCCACGTCCTAGTGCTCCTCTTGGGGCGTTGGACGCCGAGTTTGATCCTATATGGCGTCCAAACGCCAAGCTTGCTCCCTTTGGGGCCTTGAACGCCAGAAAAGTGGTGTTTTGGGCATTTAACGCCCATTTTGGACCTTCACTTCCAAAGACAAGTATAGACTATTATACATTTCTTGAAAGCCCTAGAAGTTAGTTTTCCAATGCTTTTAAGAGTTTGTCAATTGGACCTCTGTAGCTCCAGAAATGCTTGCTTGAATGCATGGAGGTCAGAATCTAACAGCACCTGCAGCCCTTTCTCTGTCTCTGAATCAGACATTTCCAAAACTTGCCAAAATCACCCAAAAAATAACCTAAAATCAAAGAAAAACCACAAAGACTCAAAGTAGCATCTAAAAAGTTATTTTTACATTAAAACCTAATAAAACATATTAAAACTCAACAAAACATAACTAAAATGCTAGTGTGCGAAATTGAACTCCGCATAACTGAACCGGCAAGTGCACCGGGTCGTCCATGTAATACCTCACGTGAGTGAGGGTCGAATCCGACGAAGATTGCCGGATTGAACAAGCGATGGCTACCTTATAAATTTTAGTCAGGCAATTAGAAAAGATAGTTGTTTGTTTGAAAGCATAAACGAAATAGTAAAGAACGAAATACCAGATTAGTGTAAAAGTAATTGTGGATAATTAGTTAAGGCTTCGGAGATGAGTATTCTTTCCGGATTAACTTTTCTTACTATTTACTTCTACAACGAATGACTCATTCAATGGCAGCCGTAATTGACTAACTCATGTAGCATCCTCATCAAGTTAGTCTCTTCTAAACCATAGCAGTCCACCATATCTGAGCAACTCATGTAGCATCCTCATCAAGTTAACTCATGGCTTCCTATTATAGTGGAAGGTGAAGACCTAAGCAATCCACTCCCCTTCACGATCCTACTCAAAACACCACAGACAAGGTCGAATCTTCCAGATCAGGGAATGCTGCTTCTCATACTTTAGCCTTGACGACACAAAAACCTCAGTAATCCACGGTCAACAAGATTATATGTCACATATCCAAAGTCGCCCAGGCACGCTCTTGGAATTCATAGTGCATTCTCTAGCTTGTGGTTATATGCTATCCAGGCAAGACTCACACAGAACCCATGTAGAACAAGGATGATTGTCACGGGTCATCCTTAATTCATGATATGAAGAACGAAAATGCACAAGAGAATGGAATCAAACGTATACTGAAATAGAACAGTAATATTATTAATCCATGAGAATCAGTAGAGCTCCGAACCCTAATTTAGGAGGTTTAGTTGCTCATGCTTTTACAGAAAGTAAAATATATTATCGTAAAATTAAGGCAAAAGATCCTAAACATGGGTGATCTTTTCCTATATATACTAATCTAATAACTAAGAAGCACAAAAATATGATAAAATAGAATAGAGGTGCGAAATCCATCCTTGGGCCCAATTAGGTTGAGTACTTGAGCTGAGCTTGGCGTCCAACTTTGAGGAATGACCGTTGAACGCCCATTAGAGGGTGATTGGCACTGCCTTGTGTCTTGGTGGGTGTTGAACGCTGAGGAATTCATATTTGATGATGATTTTTGGTTGAATTTGAATGGATTTCACCATATAAACTTGCACTTATTCCACTAAATAGCATGCATTTGAACTTTCCTCCTAATTTGTGCTTGATTATGAAAACATGCTCTTTTGTGCCTAATTTGATTAATTTTATTCCATTTACCTTCCATTCGATGCCTTGATGTTATTTGTGAGTGATTTCAGAGGTATAAGGTAGGAATGGCTTGGAGAAAATGGAAGAAGAGCATTCAAAGTGGATGAAGCATGAAGAATCAAAGGAGAAGAGCTCAGCCTAGTGTGCGTGCACACAGACTTGCGTGTATACGCACAGCCATCGAGTCAGAGCCACGCGTGAGCATGAGCCGCATCATGTGCATCGCGTGTTCCATTCAAGCATCGCCTAGTGTGCGTGCGCACGACCTCCTGTGCGTACGCATGGGTCTAGATTTTTTGCAAAGTGTGCGGACGCACACGTCTATGCGTCCGCACAGGTGGACGCACATGCCTTCATTAAAATCTCACGTGACTCGCAATTTTTGGTGGTTTGGAGGCCCATTTCTGAAGCCATTTAGCTCATAAGGATGAGAAAATGAAGACCATACCATAGCATAATATTAGTGTAGCTTAGGAGTAGTGGTAGATAGCTTTTAGTTTAGTTTTTCTTTAAGTTTTTCATCATCTTCTCTACTAAGGTTTATACTAGGGTTTTTACATTCAAGTGCCACTTCAATTTTGATCTTGGATTTTGCTAATTTCCATTGTAAGTATCTCTTTGTCACTACTCTTTATAGTTACATTGTTCTTACACTTTCTTATAATTCAAGTTAGAGTTCAATTTCACTTCTCTCTTGCAATTTCTATTTCTTGTTGATGAAATTGATTTTTGATGATGTTTACATGCTTTCTTGAGTATTTATTGTTGATTGAGATTATTTGTTGCTTTTAGTTTCAAGGTTTTACTCATTTTTCCCATGTTTAAGGTTTTTGTCCACCAAGTGTTTGACAAAATGTCAAGCATGATTTTGGGCTAGTTTTCTATCTCTTGGCTTGGGGAAATTGAGCAATTAGGTTCCTGGAGTTGGAATGTCCAACATTTAGTGTCAATTTTGGATTGTTAATTGTTCTTGTTCCCACTAATGCTATGTTGTTGCTAAGGTAATTAGCAAGCAATTTAGGATTTGTGGGTTAAGGACACTTATGCTCATTTAACTTATTCTCTGATGTGAGAGTTGATCAAGTGAGATTAATCCATTTTAGTTGTCATAGTTGTGGTTCCAACAAGGAAAGGACCTTAGCTCACTCCAAGCCAAGATGTGTTTTATGCTTTGATTTCTTCATACACATTTACATTAGTTCTTTTTATACCTTACTTGTCTATATTGCATAGTTACTTCTTTGATTCCTTTATTAGTTCATTTATTACAATTTTGCATGTTCTTTTATTGCTTTATATGTTTATCTCTTTTTTGAAAACCCGATGATCCTCACAACTAAGATTGCACACTCATTGGTCTCAAGTGTCCTTGGGAGACGACCCGGGAATTAAAACTCCCAGAATTGAATTGGTTTTGAATTGTGACATATCCTTTGGATTAAACATTTTATCTTGGGGATTAATCGTTGGTCTAGCCTATACTTTCAACAATAGAATTCTAATTTGTGAAAACCTAGATCGACGTGCAAGCCGCCACGCTTCAAATTTGGCGCCGTTGCCGAGGACTCAGTTTAAGTGCAATGTGAGTATTTGGTTCTGGTTTGCTACTTGGCACTAATTTGTAGATATTGTTTCTATCTAGCTAGTCTTGGTAGTTGTTAATTGTTAGGTTGGTTTATGTTTATTTGTCTATTCTTGTTTTGCTTTTCATAATTGCATGCTTCTATTGTTTCCTGAGTTGAATGACACGGTCGCTTTCAGACCCAAGCTTGGCCCCTTTTGCTCCGGAAATAGAAAGAACTTTAACTCATATTAGGCAAGCTCAGCGCCGGGTAGCATTTGTGAATAGTGAATTGGGCTTGCTTGAAGAGCACTCAAATTCACTATCACTATCAATCCATGACCATCATTCATCAATCAACGAGGAAACCTTATATTCATCTATGGGGAGTGCTGAAATCTCTATGAATGACTCGGGTGATGACACCATGGCGGATCCACCTCATAGAATCACCTCAAGGGAAGCCGAAGCTCCTGATATCAAATTGCAACCGATACAAATCCGGTATCCGGCTTTGGATCCAAATTTTGAGCTTAAGACCGGCACAATCAACTTGCTTCCCAAGTACAATGGACTACCTGGAGAAGATCCTCTTAAGCATCTTAAGGATTTTCAAGTTGCATGCTCCACTGCGAGAAGACATGGTGCAGATGAAGTAGCTATTTTAGTGTTCGCTTTCCCTTTCTCTTTGGAGGGAAAAGCGAAAGAATGGTTTTATACTCAACGAGATGGGGAGACTCTTTATGAGTACTAGGAGAGATTTAAAAACTTGTTGAAAGCTTGCCCCCACCACCGTATTGACGAGTTGGTTCTTATTAGCTCTTTTGTCAAGGGATGAATCCCCAAGATAAGCTTCTCCTAGATGCCTCTAGTGGAGGATCCCTTACCAAAAACAAGACCGTCGAGGAAGCGTGGGAGATCATAGCTGACTTGGTGGATTTCAGTCAACACTCTAGGGCAAGAAACCCACAACCAAAAGCTTTAAGTGAAGTTTCTCCTTCTAGAGATGCCATTTTGACAAAGACCCTTGGTGAGATGACAATTTTGCTGAGACAAATCACCCAAGGGCAACAAATTTCCCAAGCTTTGATAGCTCCTCCACCTCAACCTCTAAGAATTGAAGGACCACTAAGATCATGTGGTATTTGTGCTTGTAATAACCATTACACTGATGAGTGCCCTTAACTCCAAGAGGACACTACATTAGCGGTAGCCAATTCATACCCACAAAGACCCAACTACAATCAACATGGAGGAAGTCAAAACCAAGGGTGGAGGGATAATTCTAATCAAAGGTGGAACCAAGTACCACATGCTCAACCTTACCCAAGCCAACAAGCCTACTATCATCAAGCTCCTTAAGATCAACCACAATATCAACAATCCTACCAACACCCTTCACAATCTCAACCTCAAGGGAGGTATCAACATCCAAATAGTAATAGTAGATCCAACCCTCCTCAAGGAAACCAAGGTCCTCATCCTAATCAACCCTACATGAATGACACACTCCAAACCTTTATGCAAGAGCAACGAGAATTCCAGAAGAAACAAGAAGTGTATATGGCTACAATTGCCGAAGCACTCACCCGTTTGACTCTTTTGCCTCTGACTACACAAAATGCCCAACAAGCCTCAACTTCTAGTAGTTTGCCCTCACAATCTCAACCGAATCCTAAGGGGAGCATCAATGCTATCACCCTTAGGAGAGGCACCAAGTTGGATGAAATTGGTGTTGTGCCTACAAGTTCTAGTGAGGAAACCCGCAAGGAAGAGGTAGGAGAGGATATGAGAGTGATGAATGATGAAGGGAAGATGTTGAGAAGGATGAGGAGGAACCACTCAAGACCAAGGAGCCAAAGAGGAAAAATCCGATTGAAGAGCCTATGCCCATTCCATTCTCAACTTTGGCAAAGAAGGTCAAGATGCAAGAACAACTTGACCCCAACATGGTGGAAATTTTTAAGAATATTGAAGTCACAGTCCCTCCATTTCAGGCCATTCAACAAGTGCCCAAATATGCCAGGTTCCTCAAAGATGTTTGTACTCACAAGGAGAAAATTGGCGAACTCAACAAAAGGGCGGTAGATGATTCTATCTCTTCTTTAATTCCGAAAAAATGCAATGATCCTGGCCCATGTTTGGTTACTTGCTTGATTGGTGGGATTAAGTTCACAAACTGTATGTGCGATTTGGGAGCGTGCGTAAGTATTACGCCACTCCCCATTTATGAGAAATTGAACTTGTCACCCTTAAAGAGGTCCGGGGTGAGATTCGTGTTGGCCAATAAGAGTATTGTATCAGTTGTGGGGATTGCAGAAAATGTTCTGGTTGACATCCAAGGTTTACTCTTCCTGGTAGATTTCCACATTTTGGAGACTCCTCCCATAGACTCAGACAAGCCATCATCCATTCTACTTGGAAGGCCGTTTCTAAAGACATCTGATTCAAGCTTAATGCACATTCTGGAGTCTATTCTTTTGAGACCGATGGCAAGGTAGCAAGATTCACATTGGAGAAATCAAGGAAACCCATCCTCGAAGCTTATTCTATCTTTGGGTGTGATATAATCGAAGATGAAGTGATTGAGGTTGGCAAGGAACAACAAGAAGAGAAGATTGCCAAGAAGTCTAATTTAAGATATCACACTCAACCAAAGAATGCCAAGGAGTTGGAGATTTTCCTCCTTGGGGAAGTTTCAAGTGACCAATGAAGCCATGCAAAGTCCAACTTAGGACTCTAAACCAAAGTGCTTGGTGGCAGACACCCCACCATGGTAACATTGTTCCAACTTTATCTTTTATTTGTAGCTTTTTGAATTAGTTGCTTTCTCGTGATATGATGATTAGCTTAGTTTTGATTTGATATTTTTGGATTGAATAAGTTGGATTTCTTGTGGATTATGAATTTATGCTTGTTTGAATGACTTGGGGTTGGTATGTTGCTATGTTATAGAAGGAAACATTAGTTTTGAAAAGAAAAAATTTTTGAAACAGGGCACCTATGCGTGCGCACCACCCTGTGCGCGCGCATACAACTGCATTTTTCGCTTTCTATGCGACGCACGCCTCTGTGCGCCTGCACACCCCTTGCAGCACCCTCTAATCGCAGTGCCAGCACTGCCTATGCATGGGCGCTGCCCTATTTTCTGAGCCCTGTGTGTGCGCACGCAGCCTCCTTATCGCGCTTCTTGTGCGGCCGCACAGACGTGTGCGTCCGCACACCAATTGACGACCCCTCTGGTGGTAGTGTCATCATGAGCTGTGCGCGTGAACAACCTCCCCCTACCTTTGTCCTTGTATGTGCACATGGACCTGTGTGCGCACGCACACATGACTCTATATCTCAAGCGTTCTTAAAAAAAAAGCTTTCTGTGCGAACGCACGCCCTTGTGCGTCCGCACGCGTTGTTGCAACCCCACTGGTGGGAGCAATCGCACACTCTGTGCGGCTGCATCCCTTACCTGTTCTGCATTCTGTGCGCACACACCAGCTTATGCGTACGCACACACCCCTCTATCTTGCGACCCCTGTGCGCGCGCTCCCTGCTGTGCGTCTACACACGCTTATTCACTTCCTCTGGTCGCAGCGATCGAATGCTGTGTGCGTTCGCAACCCTTCCAATTTCTGCCTTATGTGCGTCTGCATAGGCCCCTGTGCACCCGCATACGACTCGTTTTGGGCGTTAACAGGGCAACCTGCCCTGATTGAGCAACAGTCTCATATTTTCTTCTTCTTATTCACTGCTACTGCTCCCTCCATTTCTGCCCAGTCAAGGTGACCCTGCCGCCAGTCACCATCGCCGTCAGGCCACCGCCACCACCTCTCTCTCTCGTAACCACTCTCTCTCTCTCTTACTTCACTTTTCTTTTCTTTCCCTCTTTCCTCTCTCTTTTATCTCTTCATCACCGGTGAGTTTTCCTCTCCGGCATTTTTCCGGCGAACCTAACCGCCACAAGTTGCAGTGGCGATAAGGATTGCCATTGTTTTCTTTCCCATTTTTGTTTGTTTCAACCTTCAATTTTCATGTTTTTATTTTTCTTTTTTGTTGATTTTTGCAATTGTTTTGATTTTCTTTTCATTTTGCCTAGATTAAATTTAGTGCTTTTCTTTTCTCTTTGTATTGCAAGTGTTGATATTTGATTATGGGTTGATTATGATTGAATTTGAGCATTGATTGTGATAACCTTGCACATTTCATACCACATGTTTGATGAAATGCATCAATGAACTTTTTGCTTGATTCATATGGCATGGCCATTATACGTGTTCAATTTATCTCTTGTTAGGCATATTGTATGAATTGTGCAACTTCACTTAGGACTTTTGATGGAAGTTAAGTGAATTCACCAATGCATTTCCTTGTTTGTTGATGTGCGATTTTGGTTACAAATGCATTGTGTTGTGTGAAACTCTATGGTCATTGTTCATCTAGGAATTTGAATTCGGTAATCACTTTACAATTGTTCAGCTTTAGATGATGTCTTGATCAAACATCTTTTGGCCTTAACTTAGAACGTTGCACATGTGGTTACCACTTCTTGAGGATGAGTAATTGACACTTTACTTTGAGTGAATGCTGGTTGTTGTTGTACACTCTTTTGCTAATGAAATTTCTTGCCAACAACCTCAATGACCATTACATTCAAAGCATGTTAAGGAATCAATTGGTGCGAGCTTGAAGTTGCTTTTATGTAGATGCTTTAGCCTTGCAACTAAAGCACTTATTTGAGAAGCAATGAACTTTATCTGCTTGGATTAGTAAGCTCTTAGGAGTGCATCAACACTCAGTGACTTGGGTTAACTAATCCGGGATCATCAGCTGAAAGTCCACTATCAAGAGCAACCTAACTACAAGGCATTTAGTAACCCAAAGAGGTGCTGGGCATCAATGTTTTAAGAAGGAATGTGAGCCAAGTGTCTATGGTGAATAATGTGTCAAGTATAAAGAAAAGAAAATGAACTTGCTACACATGACACTCAAATAAAGCTTATAAACAAAGTACTAGCCAAGGATAAAGGAATAACGAGAGGTCATAGCAGTATGTTACTTGAAGCTTAAAGGAGACTTTCTAGGCCTAGGAGTCAATAAGAAGTGAGAATTTACATATCCACGCAAAATCCCATGAACTATCAATAATACTCTGCTAGCATGAACATCCTCTTCCATTTCATTCTTTCTTCTCAATAAATCTTTTCTTGCTTGGGGACAAGCAAGCTTTAAGTTTGGTGTTGTGATGACAAGTCATCTTAGCCTATTTTAACTAGTCTTTTTCTTTTGTTTTCATTAGAATTATGCACTTTCTTGAGCCATAAGCAAGCTAATTGGGTAGATTTTCATGTTTCCTTTGATTTAATCAACCATGTATGAATTCATGCTATTTCATGAGGTTTTATACTATAATTGTTACATATTATGAAAGAATGAATATCTCATGATTTTAAGCATAGCTTTGATGTGTTTGGTTGATTAATGATAGGTGAAGAAAGCTTGGAGAAAGGTTGAAGCAAGAAGGAATAGCTAGGAGTAAAGAGAAGACAATGGAATAAGTGAAATTGAACCAGGAAGCAAAAAGCTGGACCTAAAGTTAGCCTCAAACTTTTGCACAAACTTTTGGGTGAAAAGTTAGCCCCAACGTTAGCCCCTAACTTTTGGGCTAACGTTGGAACTTGAAAATCACTCCCTGGGTACCAAAAGTTTGCGCCAACGTTAGCCCCTAACTTTGAGGCTAACGTTGGCACATGAAAATCACCCCTGGGCACCAAAAGTTTGCGCCAACGTTAGCCCCTAACTTTGAGGCTAACGTTGGCATGAAGAAAACCTCCCTGGGCACCAAAAGTTTGCGCCAACGTTAGCCCCTAACTTGGTGGCTAACGTTGGCACATGAAAATCACAAGGGGAGGAGCAAAAGTTTGCGCCAACGTTAGCCCCTAACTTGGTGGCTAACGTTGGTGCCACAAGTGCACAAGGTAAGGCCAACGTTGGGGCCAAAGTTAGACCCCTAACTTTGGCACCAACGTTGGTATCAGCTAGATATGGGTGCTGATATGAAAAGTTTGGGCAAAAGTTAGCCCCTAACTTTTGCTCAAACTTTTGGTCCAACTTTTGTAAAACTCAAACCCGGTTCAATTGGTTCACTTTGGTTCTTCTCCAAACTTCAAGAGCAATCAACCAAGGCCTCTTTCAACCCAATTCCACCAAGAGCAAAGGCCCAACTCAAGGCTTGAAGATCATTTGAAGAAAGTGTATAAATAGGATAGAATTCAAGTTCTTCGGGGAGCTTTCTTTTGGAATTTTCATAATAGTTTTCGGAGAGCTTTTGATATTGAGTGATCTTTAATTTCTTTGTCTTGGGGAAGGAGAATTCACTTCTCTTCCTCTCAGTTTTATTGCTTTCAATTTCAATTACAATTGTCTTAGATTTTTGGGTTGGAGAATTGAAGAAATTCTGTTTCAATCTCAACCTTGGATCTCACTGCTTTATTTACTGCTTGATTGAATTTCAATTTCTGTTAATTGCTCTTCATCCACTTTCTTTGAATTTCAATTTCAATTTCTTGTTGGATCTAGGAAGGCATTGAGATCTAGACTTGGTTTTCTAGTCTCTGGGTCCTGAGATCTAATTTCCCAATTTTACATTTTCTGTTTACTGTTTTCATGTTCATTTACTTTTCTGCTTCAAGATCCAATCTAACCCAAACCTTCTTCTACTTCTCGGCTTGATGCAATTTACTTTTCCTTGTTTAAATTCTGCAAATCCAATCCCCAATTCCCTTTACAATTCCAGTCGTTTACATTTCTTGCACTTTAAGATTCCGCAATTTACATTTCTTGCATTCTAAGTTTCTGCTATTTAATTTCTTGTTCTTTAAGATTCAGCACTTTAATTCCCTGTTCTCTTTACTTCCATGCAATTTAATTTCTGCAAATCACAAAACACTCAACCAAATCTTGATTCGCTTGACTAAATTAACCACTAAGCTAAAATTGCTCAATCCTTCAATCCCTGTGGGATCGACCTCACTCCCGTGAGTTTTATTACTTGATACGACCTGGTACACTTGCCGGTTAGATTTGTGTGTTTTGGGAGAAATTTATTTTCCTACCAAAATACTCATCAAGTTTTTGGCGCCGTTGCCGGGGATTGATTAGATTGACAATGATTAAGTGAGGTGGTAATCTAGATCAAGCACTTTTTCTTTAATTTTGATTAACCCACTAACTGTTTGATTTTTTGCTTAAACTAACTAACACTTCAATCTAGCAGAAGATTGAAGTGTCACTGGTTTTGTGCATTTCTCATGCTCTGCTTGTATGTCAGGTACAAGAAGAACCACACCCAATTTTCATGAACAAGACGAAAGAACTCTCAGGAGGTTATGAAGAGCTGAAAGAGGGAAAAACATTGTTGGAGAAGAGGAATCAGACGAAGAATTCCAAGAGATGGAGGAACATTCAACCAATCCACCAGGTGGAGCAGACAACAACAATGACAACCCACCCCAGAGGAGAGTTTTGGCTTCCTATACCTTTGCAAATCCTAGACATTGTGGGAGCAGCATCTTGGCTCTAAATGTCAATGCTAACAATTTTGAACTCAAGCCACAACTCATCACTTTGGTTCAGAACAATTGCTCTTTTGGTGGAGGACCACTTGAGGACCCACACCAACATTTATCCACTTTCTTGAGAATATGCAACACTGTCAAAACTAATGGAGTGCCTCCTGACAGTTACAAACTGATGCTATTCCCATTTTCTCTCAGGGACAAGGCCACTCAATGGTTGGAATCTTTTCCAAGGGACAACATCAATAACTGGGATGATTTGGTAACCAAGTTTCTTGCCAAGTTTTACCCACCTCAGAGGATTATAAGGTTGAAGGCTGAGGTACAAACATTTACACAAATGGGGGCTGAACCCATCTATGAGGCATGGGAGAGGTACAAGGCTCTAATCAGGAAATGTCCCCCTGCCATGTTTAATGAGTGGGAGAAGCTGCAGAACTTCTATGAAGGCTTAACACTGAAATCCCAGGAAGCTTTAGATCATTCAGCTGGAGGTTCCTTGCAACTCATGAAAACTGCAGAGGAGGCTCAAGAACTCATTGATATGGTGGCCAACAACCAATATTTCTTTGCTCATCAAAGAGGCCGCCAACCATCACAAAGGAGAGGAGTAATGGAGCTAGAAGGAGTGGATTCAATCTTGGCTCAAAACAAATTAATGCAGCAGCAAATTCAACAACAATTTGAGCAAATGACCAAGAGGATTGATGGCCTCCAAGTTGCAGCAGTCAACACTAGCCAACCATCAGCCACATGGGGGCAAAATGAAGAAATCCAAGAGGAGCAACAGCAGGAACAAGTCCAGTACATGCATTCAAGTCCAAATGAATTCTATGGTGATACCTACAACCCCTCATGGAAAAATCACCCCAACCTCAGATGGGGAGACACTCACAACCAAAACCAACAACCATGGCAGAGGAACTCAAACCAAAACAACCCAAGAAACAACCAAAACTACAACCAGCAGCAGACTAACCAAAACATATACAGAAAACCTCAAAACAACTACCCTAATCTCAACTAGCACCAATCCAGCAACCATTCCACCAACCAAAATGTTTACCACCCACCACCCACATCTCACAACCCACCACAAGCACCACCTGAACCTCAAAGACTCACCAATTTAGAGACCTTGATAGAAAAAATGATGAAGCACCAGGAAATAACAAACAAAAACCATGAAGCATCATTAAAGAGCCTAGAGAGGCAGATTGGGCAACTCTCCAAGCAAGTATCTGTTGAGAGACCTTCAAACTCACTGCCCAGTGACACAATCCCAAATCCCAAGGAGGAGTGCAAGGCAATACAATTAAGGAGTGGGAGAACATTGAT
Source organism: Arachis hypogaea (assembly GCF_003086295.3). Taxonomy (NCBI): domain Eukaryota; kingdom Viridiplantae; phylum Streptophyta; class Magnoliopsida; order Fabales; family Fabaceae; genus Arachis; species Arachis hypogaea. Next base: position 71,825,267 of record NC_092048.1, on the reverse strand, counting down.
AAGCAACAATGACACTACAAAGAAACAAGCAGAGAACATCAAAGAACCAACAGAGGATGAGAAGCAAGCAAAGGACGATGAAGCTAAGGAGCAAGTTGTGATGCCAAACAAAAGCACTGAGAAACTTAAAGAGAAGGACAACCAGCTACATAGCTCAAAGAAAGTGGCTCAGGGACAGCAGCAAATAGGAAAGAGCATCACACCTCCATTGCCTTATCCCCAGAGGTTCAACAAAGAGGTTAAAGACCAGCATTTTCACAAATTCCTTGAGATTTTTAAGAAGCTGGAAATCAATATTCCCTTGGCTGAAGCACTTGAGCAAATGCCTTTATATTCCAAGTTTCTGAAGGAGCTTATCAACAAGAAAAGAAGTTGGCATGAGAAGGAAACCATACTGCTCACTGAGGAATGCAGGGTTTTGATTCAAAAAGGGTTTCCCCCTAAGCTTGAAGATCCAGGGAGCTTTTTGCTACCTTGCACCATTGGGGAATTAACCATCACTAAAGCAATGTGCGATCTAGGAGCAAGTATCAACTTAATACCATCCTCCTTGGTAAAAAAGCTGCATATAGAGGAAGTTAAACCAGTACAGATATCTCTAGAACTAGTAGATAAGTCAATGGTATACCCCAGGGGTGTAATTGAAAATCTTTTGGTCAAGGTGGACAGTTTTATATACCCTGCTGATTTTGTGATTCTAGAATCAAACGATGATGATGGTGACTCTGTTATTCTGGGAAGGCCATTCTTGGCCACTGCTAGAGCTATCATAGACGTAGAGGAAGGAGAATTAACTCTCAGAATGCATGACAAGAGCGTCACTCTGAAGGTGTTACCAGAAGCACAGTTTGGTAATAAGAAGAAAGATTGTATGAAAATTGACAAGGGAGAATCACAGTTGAAGGAAGAAGCTGACAAAGAGAGTCACAGCAACATCCCAAGGCTAAGGATTGTGCAGACCGATGAAGAGGCCCAAGAGGATATTGGAGTACTAGCCACTGAGAAGAGAGGTCCCCAAGGGAAGCCTACGGCCAGAAAAGAAAGATCAACAAAAGGAAAGGTGAAACGGAGAAACAAAACAAAAAGGGGTTGGAAGAACAGGAAGATCCCAACAGAGGGGCTTTCCAAAGGTGACAAAGTGCAACTGATATATCAACAGCTGGGGGGCAAACCAACAAACTGAGGACTACTACACTGTCAGCAACATACTCTCATTAGAGCATGCTGAAATTGAACACCAGGGAACAAAGAAGAGGATCACAGTCAAGGGAGACAAATTGAGGCTCTACAAGCACCAACCACCATGAAAGAAAGCCCCAATGTCAAGCTAGTGACATTAAAAGAGCGCTTGTTGGGAGGCAACCCAACCTGAGGTAGTTTTCTTTTCATAACTATTTCAATAAAAAGGTTAAATGATTGGTATGTATTGCAAGGAGCTAAGTTTGGTGTTTCACACCAAAACAATTTAAGGGAGAATAAAGGATTCTAAGTTTGGTGTTCCACCAAAATCTCACTTAAAAGCACATTCTCACCTTCTGCACAAAGGGTTACTAGCTCCAAGCAATCTGATAAATCATTTAATCATTGTCTGTTTCTAGTTTTTAGTTTTATTACCTTTAGCAAAGACTTAGGCTTTCACATATGGTTATGCATAAGAAACATGGCAAGGGACTAAGTTTGGTGTTCACACACCAAAGTAAGTTCAAACGCCTACAAGAAAGTCTTGCACACTAACCAGTCATCTAAGGGCTTGAGAAACAAGCAACTTCCATTAACACTGCAGGAATTCAATCACTCTCTTGGGAGGACTACACACCATTAGCTGAGAGAAAGAAGAAGAAGCCACCAAGAGGTTGTATTGTCACTTAACTCCATCAGCATTGAATTGCTCTAAATTGGAAGTGTGAATATGCCAATCTTAACAGTAACTGTTAGTGTAGTAGTTTGTACATCATTTCTGTTTCAATTTAAAATAAGTAAGCTAGCCTAAGTGTGTGCTTGTGTGTTTACTTTCACTTAACAAAAAGCATGCTTTGTCCTCTGCATCTTTAATTCAATAAAAGAAATGTTTGAATGTGAAGTGAGATAGTTCTCTGTTAGATTGAAGTAAAATAAAAGTAAGTGGTGGTATGTGTGTGATTGTATAATACCTCACCTTTAATGAATAAGAACACTAGGATGTCTCCTCTTAAGTAGAAAGTAGCTACTGTCTATGAATCTCAATTGAATAAAAATCCTTGGTTAGAAAGAAAAACAAAAAGAAGGAAAGAAAAGAGATAGCCAAAAAGTGGCAGAACAAAAGGAAACAAAAAGAAACAAAGCTGGACACCAATAGCTTGAACTTTAAAATATATGCCTGTGATGTCTTTGTACTAGGATCTGCTTGGATTAGTAAGCTCTTAGGAGTGCATCAACACTCGGTGACTTGGGTTAACTAATCCGGGATCATCAGCTGAAAGTCCACTATCAAGAGCAACCTAACTACAAGGCATTTAGTAACCCAAAGAGGTGCTGGGCATTAATGTTTTAAGAAGGAATGTGAGCCAAGTGTCTACGGTGAATAATGTGTCAAGTATAAAGAAAAGAAAATGAACTTGCTACACATGACACTCAAATAAAGCTTATAAACAAAGTACTAGCCAAGGATAAAGGAATAATGAGAGGTCATAGCAGTATGTTACTTGAAGCTTAAAGGAGACTTTCTAGGCCTAGGAGTCAATAAGAAGTGAGAATTTACATATCCACGCAAAATCCCATGAACTATCAATAATACTCTGCTAGCATGAACATCCTCTTCCATTTCATTCTTTCTTCTCAATAAATCTTTTCTTGCTTGGGGACAAGCAAGCTTTAAGTTTGGTGTTGTGATGACAAGTCATCTTAGCCTATTTTAACTAGTCTTTTTCTTTTGTTTTCATTAGAATTATGCACTTTCTTGAGCCATAAGCAAGCTAATTGAGTAGATTTTCATGTTTCCTTTGATTTAATCAACCATGTATGAATTCATGCTATTTCATGAGGTTTTATACTATAATTGTTACATATTATGAAAGAATGAATATCTCATGATTTTAAGCATAGCTTTGATGTGTTTGGTTGATTAATGATAGGTGAAGAAAGCTTGGAGAAAGGTTGAAGCAAGAAGGAATAGCTAGGAGTAAAGAGAAGACAATGGAATAAGTGAAATTGAACCAGGAAGCAAAAAGCTGGACCTAAAGTTAGCCTCAAACTTTTGCACAAACTTTTGGGTGAAAAGTTAGCCCCAACGTTAGCCCCTAACTTTTGGGCTAACGTTGGAACTTGAAAATCACTCCCTGGGTACCAAAAGTTTGCGCCAACGTTAGCCCCTAACTTTGAGGCTAACGTTGGCACATGAAAATCACCCCTGGGCACCAAAAGTTTGCGCCAACGTTAGCCCCTAACTTTGAGGCTAACGTTGGCATGAAGAAAACCTCCCTGGGCACCAAAAGTTTGCGCCAACGTTAGCCCCTAACTTGGTGGCTAACGTTGGCACATGAAAATCACAAGGGGAGGAGCAAAAGTTTGCGCCAACGTTAGCCCCTAACTTGGTGGCTAACGTTGGCGCCACAAGTGCACAAGGTAAGGCCAACGTTGGGGCCAAAGTTAGACCCCTAACTTTGGCACCAACGTTGGTATCAGCTAGATATGGGTGCTGATATGAAAAGTTTGGGCAAAAGTTAGCCCCTAACTTTTGCTCAAACTTTTGGTCCAACTTTTGCAAAACTCAAACCCGGTTCAATTGGTTCACTTTGGTTCTTCTCCAAACTTCAAGAGCAATCAACCAAGGCCTCTTTCAACCCAATTCCACCAAGAGCAAAGGCCCAACTCAAGGCTTGAAGATCATTTGAAGAAAGTGTATAAATAGGATAGAATTCAAGTTCTTCGGGGAGCTTTCTTTTTGAATTTTCATAATAGTTTTCGGAGAGCTTTTGATATTGAGTGATCTTTAATTTCTTTGTCTTGGGGAAGGAGAATTCACTTCTCTTCCTCTCAGTTTTATTGCTTTCAATTTCAATTACAATTGTCTTGGATTTTTGGGTTGGAGAATTGAAGAAATTATGTTTCAATCTCAACCTTGGATCTCACTGCTTTATTTACTGCTTGATTGAATTTCAATTTCTGTTAATTGCTCTTCATCCACTTTCTTTGAATTTCAATTTCAATTTCTTGTTGGATCTAGGAAGGCATTGAGATCTAGACTTGGTTTTCTAGTCTCTGGGTCCTGAGATCTAATTTCCCAATTTTACATTTTCTGTTTACTGTTTTCATATTCATTTACTTTTCTGCTTCAAGATCCAATCTAACCTAAACCTTCTTCTACTTCTCTGCTTGATGCAATTTACTTTTCCTTGTTTAAATTCTGCAAATCCAATCCCCAATTCCCTTTACAATTCCAGTCATTTACATTTCTTGCACTTTAAGATTCCGCAATTTACATTTCTTGCATTCTAAGTTTCTGCTATTTAATTTCTTGTTCTTTAAGATTCAGCACTTTAATTCCCTGTTCTCTTTACTTCCATGCAATTTAATTTCTGCAAATCACAAAACACTCAACCAAATCTTGATTCGCTTGACTAAATTAACCACTAAGCTAAAATTGTTCAATCCTTCAATTCCTGTGGGATCGACCTCACTCCCGTGAGTTTTTATTACTTGATACGACCCGGTACACTTGCCGGTTAGATTTGTGTGTTTTGGGAGAAATTTATTTTCCTACCAAAATACTCATCAAAAACCCATTGAAGTAAATGAGACTATGGTGCGGGAATTCTATGCAAACTACCAAGATTGGGAACCGAAGTCAGTATTCCTCCGGGGAAGGATGTTGGATGCGTTCGATCAAGCTCTAGAAGCTATTCTGAACAACCCTCACATTCCGCTTGACAAGGATGATTATTTCAAGATAAAAGTGGATGTATTAGGAAGAATATCTCTGACCCCCATTCTTAAGAGAATAAGCCATCCTGGTGCATCTTGGGAGTATAGCAAAGGGAGAAATTCTGTATCCACCAGTATTGCATACTCTAATTTGAATGTCGAGGCTCGTATATGGCATCAGATTGTGGCAGACTACATCATCCCGAGCACCCACACCACCCATGTGAGATTTAGGACTGCTTTGCTACTATGGGCTATTATGGAAGGGAAGCATATAACCATTGTACCCTTGTTACGCAAATCAATTTGGAAATTAGTTGAGAAGAAGAATATCAAAATTTCATTTTCGTCGATGGTAATGCACTTAGCAAATGCAGCGGGGGTAGAGAGGCAACCAATGGATATAATGTTCGAGTTTCCAAGAGACAACAAGTTCATTCCGAAGGGAGAATTTGATGGTTCATCAGATAAGACACCCTCGAAGTAGAAGGCACCCGTAGCACCACCGTCAAGTCTACCAACCTCATCGACTACTTTACCGGTTCTCCGGTCTCTTCTGGATTTATTCCGAGACATTTTGCACGATATCCACCACATAGAGCAATTGGAGCAGAAGCGTTTCAAGTGGATATCGGCAAGGCTAGAAGGAAGATACCCTGGCCTAGCTCCTGAGGCTTCATCCGAGCCAGTTGGGGAGGAGTATGATGAAGGTGACCAACCCATTCCTAATACCACCAGCTGAAGTGGCCCCGAAGTTCTCATTCTCCCAGATCCTAAGCAAGCACAGATGATCATGCTAGAAATAAGTGTGGGGGAGGATCAACTTCGTGGGGTTAAAAATTTCTTTTCTCAAATCACTCTGCAATACTCTTTTAGTTATTTTTACTCAATTTTAGTAGTTTTATTTCCATTGCATCTTAGTTAGTCTGTCTGTATATATCTCTTTATAGTTTATAGTTATATGGTAGTTAATGTTTCCATGTTGCATGATAGAATGAATAAGTTTGGTGAAACACCAAGGAATTTCCATGAAATCTTTCTTAGGGCATACCATCAGTTGAATTGATGAAAAAATTTTGTGTTTTTTGACTTGATTAAAGTATTCTGTTTGTGGAACATAGAAAAGAGCTAGAATAGCATACCTTGTAAGATTTGAGCCTTGATAGATGGTTGTATTTTTCAATCATAATGTTTGTTCTGGTGTGATTTTAATCCTTTTTTATTGTGATCATTGATTTGCATGATTCTTTATATCCTGTATTTGTTGTTTGGATGCATTTAACATGATTGAGGCCATCTTTGATGTTAAACTCACTAATCTATATGGCCAACCCTTGTACTCACCATTGTGAACCCCTGTTGAGCCTGTAATTCCCTTTTGTTCTGATTTTAGCACATTATTTCCCCTTAAGCGAAAAACCATTGATGTCCTTGAATTACTCTTTGATTAGCTTGGGTGGATTAGTGTGTATATTCTAAGTGTGGGAGGAATTGTTGGGAAGCATTTGGTGATAAAGGCTTGGAACTCATTGTGAAAAAATTTGGCAACTGGAAAATGCTCATGTGTTCTTTGTTTTAGGTCATATGCATCTCTTGTGCTAACAAAGGCAAGAAATATTAAAAAAAAAACTGTGCATAATAGAAAGTGAAATAAAAAGTTGAAATAAAGGATGCATATGTTCATGTTTTGAAAAGAAAATGCATGAGTAAGGTGGGATAGGAAAATTGGGTAGCTAGGTTGCATTGTTATGAGTATATAGGTGATATAGGATTAGGTGGACACTTAAGCTAATCAAAGAACTAGTACTTTAAGTCCACTTAACTATATTTATCCTACCTAAACCATGGCCCCATTACAACCCTCAAAAGATCTCATGATATTTGTCTTTCATGCATCAAATACTAGTTGATTGTTAGATGAAGTGCAAATCTTTGAAAAGCATGATAAAAGGAGAATTGAGTGATTAAAGCCCTAAACACTGAGCGAATTGAGTGAATACACATCCGGTGAGGGTTTCGATCGCTCAATTCTATGTTCTTGCATCTCATGTTGTATCTTCTTGTAAGTTGTTTGTTGATTAGTTTTGAAAAGTTCAATTCAATTCTTTGGATAATGATTCTAGTGCATAAACTCTTTGCATTTTCCCCAAAGCCTTCTTGTGATGGATTGGAATTTTATGGTTTGTTTTACCAACTCTTTGCGTAGTGCATATTGGTAGTAACCTTTAGGTTAGTTGCATGCATTTAGGTAGTACTTAGAATAAACCATTTTCCTTTCATCTATCTCCTTTGAGTGTGTTTAGCATGAGGACATGCTAGTGTTTAAGTGTGGGGGAATTGATGAATCCATATTTGATGATGATTTTTGGTTGAATTTGAATGGATTTCATCATATAAACTTGCACTTATTCCACTAAATAGCATGCATTTGAACTTTCCTCCTAATTTGTGCTTGATTATCAAAACATGCTCTTTTGTGCCTATTTTGATTAATTTTATTTCATTTACCTTCCATTTGATGCCTTGATGTTATTTGTGGGTGATTTCAGAGGTATAAGGCAGGAATGACTTGGAGAAAATGGAAGAAGAGCATTCAAAGTGGAGGAAGCATGAAGAATCAAAGGAGAAGAGCTCAGCCTATTGTGCGTGCGCACAGACTTGCGTGCATACGCACAGCCATCAAATCAGAGCCACGCGTGCGAATGAGCCACATCGTGCGCGTCGCACATTCCATTCAAGCATTGCTTAGTGTGCGTGTGCACGACCTCCTGTGCGTACGCATGGGTCGAGATTTTTCGCAGAGTGTGCGGACGCACACGTCTGTGCGTCCGCACAAGTGGACGCACATGCCTTCATTAAAATCTCATGTGACTCGCAATTTTGGTGCTTTGGAGGCCCATTTCTAAAGCCATTTAGCTTATAAGGAAGGGAAAATGAAGACCATACCATAGCATAACATTAGTGTAGCTTAGGAGTAGTGGTAGATAGCTTTTATTGTAGTTTTTCTTTAAGTTTTTCATCATCTTCTCTACTAGGGTTTATACTAGGGTTTTTACATTCAAGTGCCATTTCAATTTTGATCTTGGATTTTGCTAATTTCCATTGTAAGTATCTCTTTGTCACTACTCTTTATTGTTACATTGTTCTTACACTTTCTTATAATTCAAGTTATAGTTTAATTTCACTTCTCTCTTGCAATTTCTATTTTTTATTGATGAATTTGATGTTTGATGATGTTTACATGCTTTCTTGAGTCTTTATTGTTGATTGAGATCATTTGTTGCTTTTAGTTTCAAGCTTTTACTCATTTTTCCCATGTTTAAAGTTTTTGCCCACCAAGTGTTTGACAAAATGTCAAGCATGATTTTGGGCTAGTTTTCTATCTCTTTGCTTGGGGAAAGTGAGTAATTGGGTTCCTAGAGTTGGAATGTCCAACATTTAGTGTCAATTTCGGATTGTTAATTGTTCTTGTTCCCACTAACGCTATGTTGTTGCTAAGGTAATTAGCAAGCAATTTAGGATTTGTGGGTTAAGGACACTTATGCTCATTTAACTTACTCTCCGATGTGAGAGTTGATCAAGTGAGATTAATCCATTTTAGTTGTCATAGTTGTGGTTCCAACAAGGAAAGGACCCTTAGCTCACTCCAAGGCAAGATGTGTTTTATGCTTTGATTTCTTCATACACATTTACATTAGTTCTTTTTATACCTTGTCTATATTGCATAGTTACCTCTTTGATTCCTTTATTAGTTCATTTATTACAATTTTGCATGTTCTTTTATTGCTTTATATATGTTTATCTCTTTATTGAAAATCCCATGATCCTCACAACCAAGATTGCACACTCATTGGTCTCAAGTGTCCTTGGGAGACGACCCGGGAATTGAAACTCCCAAAATTGAATTGGTTTTGAATTGTGACATATCCTTTGGATTAAACATTTGATCTTGGGGATTAATCGTTGGTCTAGGCTATACCTTCAACGATAGAATTCTAATTTGTGAAAACCTAGATCGACGTGCAATTCGCCACGCATCAAACGCCCAAAAGGGGGTGATTGGCGTTCAACGCTAGCTTTGGATCTCCTTTGGTGCATTGAATGCCAGCCAGGGGGTAGCTCCTTGGTGTTCAACGCCCAGTATGGGCGGTCTCCTTCGAAGAAAAGAATGGACCATTATATATTGCTGGAAATCTTTGAAAGTTAGCTTTCCAACACCATTAAGAGCTAGTCATTTGGTTCTCTGTACCTCCAGAAATGCCCGTTTGAGGGCATGGAGGTCAGATTCTGACAGCATCTGCTACGCTTTCCTTGCCTCTGAATCAGACTTTGCCAAGGCTCCTTAATTTCAGTCAGAATTTACCTAAAATCACCATAAAACACAACAAATCAAAGTAGAATAAAAAAAATATGAATTTTGCACTAAAACATATGAAAACATAATAAAAGTTAAACAAAATATAACTAAAACAATATGAAAATGATGCCAAAAAGCGTATAAAATATCCACTCATTAGAACACCAAACTTAAACTATTGCTTGACCCCAAGCAACCAAAAACAAAGTAGGATCAGGAAGAAGAGAAGGATACAATGGATCTCAGAGTTTTTCAATGAAGCTCAGTTCCAATTGATGAACGGGGCTAGTAACTATTTACTTTTGAATAGTTTTGGCATCTCACTATCCTTTGAAGCTCAGAAGTGTTGGTGTCTATAGGAATTCAGAATCCGGATGATATTATTGACTCTCTTAGTTTAGCTCTTTTTGATTCTTGAACACAACTTCTTCTAGAGCCTGGCTGTGACCCTAAGCGATTTTGTTTTCCCGTATTACCACCGGATACATAAACGCCACAGACACTTGGCTGGGTGAACCCCTTAGGATTGTGATTCAGCTTTGCTAAAATCCACAGCCAATGGTGTCCAGAGTTCTTTGGCACACCGTTTTGCTTTTGGAATCACGACTTTAACTATTCAATCTCAAGCTTTTAACTTGACACATTCACACCACAAGCATTTAGTTAGGGGCTCAATTGAACTTTTTAGGCCAAGATTTTATTTCTTTTAGGCCCTCCTAACCATTGATGCTCAAAGCCTTAGATTCTTACTCTTGCCTTTTGTTTTAAAGAGCCATTGACTTTTTCTTCTTACTTTTTGGTTTTAAGAGCTACTGGCTTTTTCTTTTTCTTTTCTCTCTCTTTTTTTTCGTTTCTTTCTCTTTTTTCTTTCTTTGTGCTGCTTTTTCTTGCTTTAAGAATCAATAATTAGATTTTTCAGATTACCAATAATACTTCACCTTTTCCATCACTCTTCCAAGAACCAACATTCTTTACTTCAACATGAAATATGCACTATTTAATCATGCATTCAGAAAGTAAAAGTAATGTCACCACATCAAAGAATTAGACTATTCTTAATTTGTAACTCGAAATTATGTACCTTACTTATAAGAAAAATTCGAAATTTTATTCAAGTTCAATGGAATGATAAGAGGAATATTTTATATCTAATTGACAGAAGGAAAATAACTAAAAAAATATTAATCATAGTTGTTAAAATCAGACCGGACCGATCGGTTTGATCGGAAAATCAGATCCTATACCGGTTCGGTTCAAGGTTAGGACCGTTCAAGGCAAAGAATCAAAACGAACCAGTTGAACCCAGATCAAACCGGCCAAATTCAATGAAAACCGGACCGGACCGAACGGTCGGTCCCAACTGAAGGCGAAGCTACGACACATCTGGGTTCTGTAAGTCCACCATGCTCTCCATATGCTCCAATGTGCCAAGTGTCAAAGCTTTGTGATTTTTGGAAAATTGTCCAAAATGGCTGTCATGGGGCTCGAACCTCTTACTCCAGGGTTGCAAAAAAGACAACGTTACCACCAAGCCACATTTCTTCTTACTAAAAAATATCCAAATTATAATACATATAGAAATTTTTTATTTTACTTATATTCAATTAATTTTAATTTTAAAGTCACTCATTTTTAAATCAATTATATTTTATTTAACTATAAATTTTATTAATATATATATATATATATATATATATATATATATATATATATATATATATATATATATAAAAGGTAAACAAAAAAAATTATTAATCATAATTTATTTTTTCTTTTCATGATTATATGATATCTATTAATATTGTTTTTTCAATAAATACTTGTAGTATATAATAATCGATAAAGACTCACATGCAGTTGTCTTCATATGAAGTTGATAGTTGAAAATCGTTAGATGATATTTAGTTAAACTTGTTAAATCATCTAACTATTTTTAAATATCAAATTTACATGAAAATTAACTGTATGTAAGTTTTTACTTATAATAATATAATAATACAATATATATAAATTAATTAATAAAGTATTAAAATTTGAAAATGATAATTATTTTTATAAAAACAAAATAAAAATACTTATAATAAAGAAAGAATAATTAAATTTTACATAATTATTTAATTATACCGGGTTAACCAGTTCGACCAGTGACCCACCGGTTGAACCAGTAACCCAGTGACCCAGTAACCTCACTGGTTTGATCATCGGTTCGATTCTGACAACTATGATCCTAATAGTGATCATGCGATTCTCAAATTGAAAGACAAAAAAATAAAATACTAAAATAAGAATTGGATAAGATGAAACTCAACCACCTTAGTCATGGTAGTCATTATTCTCATCAAGGGATAATTTCTGACGCTTCAGCTCTTCTAATTCACACCCCTACTTCTCTTGTTCTTTAACTAGTTTGCAAAGCATGCAAGTTTGGTCCTTTTGCTCCTCTCTCAATTGATCCAGAGTGGATTGCAATTGTGCAACAAATGCTTCCAACTTAGTCCAATATTCATTTGGGGGATTATTCTGTTCTTGCTGAGGCTCAGGTGTCTTCCTCTTGGGATGATCGTCTGGTATTCTGGAGCTTTCCATCACCTCCTTGGTAATTAGGTTATGTGTGGGAATACATGAGTCTCTGTCAATCAGGACTCCAGCCTCGTTACATAGGCGAGAGATAAGGTTTGGAAAGGTCAATCTGGCTTGAGTTGACATCCTATTTTCAAACTTGTACAGTTCAATGGGAATCAATTGGTGAACTTCCACCTCATTCCCCATCATGATGCAGTGAATCATCACTGCTCTTTTGATGGTGACTTCAGACCGATCGCTAGTGGGGAGTATGGAGCGCCCAATGAAGTCCAACCAACCCCAAGCAACTGGTTTAAGGTCCACTCTTCTCAGTTGGTTTGGTTTGCCTTTTGTGTCATTGATCCATTGAGCTCCAGTAGACATATGTCCTGAAGGATTTGATCTCACCTTAGATCGGCTTGTACCCTCCTATTGAAGGATTCTGGATCATCCTTTTGTGGGAGTAATTTAAAGATCTCTCTCACCTTGTCAAGATGAAAATAGAGAGTCTTCCCTCGGACCATGGTCCGAAAATTATGTAACCCTTGTCCATCTTTCTTTTGCTTACCTGTCATCCACAGACTTGTATAGAATTCATGGATCATTACTATTCCAACATTGGTCACAGGGTTGGCTAGAATTTCCCAACCTCTCTTTCAAATCTGCTCTTGGATCTCCGGATATTCATCTTCCTTTAATTCAAATCTCACCTCCAGGATCACTGTCCTCTTGCTCATTATTTTGTAATAATGTTCTTCATGCTGCTTGGGGTAGAAGCTGAAAGGTTTGAAAACAACTGTTGGTGTTGGTAGGTCGTCTTCTTTTTTGCTTCTTGAAATGGATATTCCACTCTTTGGAGCCATGGAGTTCGAATGAATGAGAGAGAGGCTTTTTCCACACCAAATTTTAAATTTTTGCTCATCTCTGAGCTAAAGGAAGAGAAAGAAGGCGAAGAGGAGGAGGAGAATTCGAATGGAAGATGGAGGAGCAAGGGTAAGGGTTAGATTGTATATATAGAGGGAAGGATATGGTGGGTTTCGAAAATTAGATAAAAGATAATAAAGATATGATTCAAATGTTAGTAAAAGATAAGAAAGATAAATTTTAAAATTGTTAGAGTATTAAAAATATAAAAAGGATAAAGAAAGACAAGATATAAGTTACTAAAGATATTGAAAAGATTTGAAATTTTAATAAAGGATTTGAAAAAAGAATTGACAAAGATATGAAATTGAAAAAATTTGAAACAGAATTGAGAAAGATTTGAAAAGATTTTAAATTTGAAAAGAGTTTGAATTTAAAAGATGATGGTTGAAAGATTCCTGTTTAAAAGATATGATTAAAAAGATATAATTTGAAAAAGAGATGAGTTAAGAAAATCAAACCTTCCTTCCCTTGTTGGGCATTGAACGCCCAGAGTATACCTATTCTGGCGTACAATGCCAGGATCCTGCTCTACATGGGTGTTGAACGCCCAGCCATTGCTCCATGGCTGGCGTTCAATGCCAGCTTGCCACTCTTTTTGGGGCGTTAAACGCCCAGCCAGTGCTCCCTGGCTGAGACTTAACACCAATTTGGCCTTCCTTTCAGGGTGTTGAACACCCAGCCAATGCTCCCTGGCTGGCATTTAACGCCAGCTCTCCATCCCTATTGGGGCATTGAACGCCCATCCTTCCTCTTGTCTGGCGTTCAACGCCAGCAAGGGACTCCACCAGGGTGCTCTATTTTCAGTTCTAAACATTTCTGTCTCTGTTCTAAGAAATAAACATGATCATAAACATTATAAAACAAAGTAATAATGAAAATCAATTGAAATTGAAGGAAAACTAAATTAAATGAGAATAAAATATGTAACATGATTAGTGCACGAAATTGATACCGCAATATTCGTACAGATAGACCGGCAAGTGCACCGGGTCGTCCAAGTAATACCTCAGGTGAGTGAGGGTCGATCCCATGAGGATTGTTGGTTTGAACAAGCAATGGCTATCTTGTAGATCTTAGTCAAGCAATTAGAAAAGATGATAGTTGTCACAAAAAATGCATAAAACAGATAAATAAATAGAACGTTACTGGATAAGTGTGAAATCAATCATGATAGAACGGTTGAGGCTTCGGAGATGCTTCCTCCTTCTGGATCGACTTTTCTCACCATCTACTCCAACTTCTGATTGATTCATTCCATGGTAGGCTGTAAATGATTAACGCCCGATCAGCGGTCATTAATCTCCTCTGCTTTAACTCAAATGTCGGGTCAGTGGTCATCCAATTTGAATGGAGGTGATGCTCTAGCAGTCCATTCCCTTGGTGATCCTATTCAAAGTGCCACAAACAAGGTCGGATCTTCCGGACCAGAGAACGCTGCTCCAATGGTTCTAACATATACCACGAAGGCCCTAATCGCCCCGTACCTCGACTGCACTAATGTCTCCAAGTACCCAACGAAGTCGTGGATTAGCCATCTAAGAGATGTATAATCAAGCTTGTTGTTCAGTACTATCCCGTCAAGGACTCGCAAGAACCCATGTGAATAGGATGACGGTCAAGTTACACACCCAATTCATTAGCATGAAGAACGAAGATACATCTTAGAATGGAATCAAGCATAGATTAAAATAGAATAGTGATACTATTAATCCATAAAAATCAGCAAAGATCCTAACCTTAACATAGGATGTTAGTGACTCGTACTGTACAATAATGTACGAAAGTAAAAGTGGAGGAAGAATATTGGCGGAATCCCCAAAACAAGGGTGATCTTCTCCTATATATACTAATATGATAACTCAGAATTACAGAAATAAGATAAACTTGTCTTGTAGTACGAAAATCCACTTCCTGAGCCAACTTGGTGAGTGTTTGGGTTGAGCTTGAGTGAAGCCACGAGTTGGTGCTCTCTTTTGGGCGTTGGACGCCAGCTTGGCACTCCTGAATGGGCGTTCATTACAAGAAAATAAGCTTTCTGCCACGCTTTTAAAGCGTGCCGAAAAGTGCAAAAAAGCGTGCCGATAGCTTTTTGCCATGCTTTTTCAGCTATCGGCATGCTTTTAAAAGGGTCACATCCGCGAGTGTGCTGATTGCTCTATTGACGTTCGAATAGTTTGCTCAATGGTTTAGATTTTCTTCTTGTAGAAAGAATTACTTCGTTGTAAGCATAGCTCCAAACCAACAAACAATTCTCACAAAAAATTTTGTTTTTGTCACATGTACAAATCCCAATGAAAATTAACCGAAGTATTTGGACTCCGGGTCGTTCTCCCTAGGACAATAATGTAATGCTTAGTTATTGGCTATGAAGGGGTAAAAAGGGGGGTTTTTGGTTCATGAGATGACAAGAGAATAAATTCAGCAAGTGAATAAAGGAAGTAAGATAAATAACTCTTGGCTAAGACTTGGGTAATTGAGATCACCATCCTTGTCAACAAACCGAATATTGATAATCATGAGAGACCAACCTATTAAGTCTACTTTCCAAAAGCTTTAAGTACGTAACATTTACTCCTAAGCTTGAAGTACGCCAAATAGATTTGATCACATCCACCCTTAAGTCCTAACCTACCTACTAATTAACTTAGTAGTGGGTTAGCCTCAATGGGTGTCAAATTGATCACCATGGGTTCTCAAATCACCAAATCAATCACACCCAATGACTCAAGATTACTCAATTCCCTTGGCTTAGGCCAAGATTTGACAAAACTACTCAAAAATTAAAGAGAGCATTTCATCAAACACATAGAGTGCAATAAAGGTAAACATCATAAATTGCAAGAATAATAAAATCTAACAACTACTAAGTGCAAGAAAAGCAAGATCGCAACTAAATTCATCAATAAAAAGGAACATCAATATTAAATTGTATTAAAAACAAATCAAATCCAACATGGGTTCATCATCACAAAAGAGAGCAAAATGAGAAATTAACATCACAATTAAGAAGACTAAGATGTAGGAATGAGAAATTATAAAATAAACAAGATGAGATCAAGTAATTGAACTTGAATTTAAGATAATCTACCCTTATCCTAACCTAATTCTAGAGAGAAGAGGGAGCTTCTCTCTCTAGAAAACTAACTAAAGGCTCATGTTGGCTAAACTAATTGCTCCCATTTTGCATGCTTTTCTACTCATTCCTTCCATCCAATACTTGCCTTATAACCTGAAATCACTTAACACACACATCAAGGCATCAAATGGAATAAAAATGAATCAAAATTATCACTTTGGTGCTTAAAAAGCATGTTTTTACACTTAAGCAAAATTCAAGGGAGAATCATAAAACCATGCTATTTTATTGAATAAATGTGGAAAAAGTTGGTAAAATCCCCAAAAATAAGCACAAGATAAATAACGAAATTGGGGTTTATCAAATCTCCCCATACTTAAACTAAGCATGTCCTCATGCTAAAATCAAGAAGAAGCAAAGGGTATTAACATTTATTCAATGCAACTACTAAATGCAATCTATCTATATACAATCTATTTACATGATGTAATGGTTAGTCAAAATAAATCAAT
The DNA here is from genome assembly GCF_003086295.3 of Arachis hypogaea. Classification (NCBI taxonomy): domain Eukaryota; kingdom Viridiplantae; phylum Streptophyta; class Magnoliopsida; order Fabales; family Fabaceae; genus Arachis; species Arachis hypogaea. Next base: position 71,808,934 of record NC_092048.1, on the reverse strand, counting down.
CTCCAAGAATACACATACAAGCACAAGGGCCAAGATATTAGCAATCAAGCAAACTACAATTGGATTGAATCATTGAAAGAGTTCACAAACTTGCAAGAAAAGATGATCATGGGTGGAAACATGTAATTGAGCAATCGAACCCTCACCGGATATGTATCCGCTCTAGTCACTCAAGTGTATGGGGTTGATTCACTCAATTCTCCCCTAATCATGCTTTCCAAGATTTGTTTTTTCATCTAACAATCAACAATTATTTCATGCATGCATACAAATATCAAGAGGACTTCCCATAGGTTGTAATAGGGCTAGGGTCAAGGTAGGATGCATATGGTCAAGTGAGCTTGAAATTTGAATCTTTGATTAACTTAAACTTCCCACCTAACCTATCACACCTAAACAATTCTAAACAAGCCTAGCTATCCATTCTTCACTTTTCACACACTCATGAATTTTCTTTTTGACTACCACACATATGTATTGAATTTATGAAAACTTAAACTTTGGGACCCTTTGTTCCCTTTTTGCTGCAAAATAAATCTTTTTTTTCAAACTAGAATATATACAAGAACATCAATGCATATGGTTTACATATGATTAATACATGAGTATGCATCCATTTCCTAAAAATTTTCAATAAAAACATAAATACACTTTTATCTCTACCCAATGTACCCAACCTTCCCAAAATCAAGTAATGAACACTCTCACTAGCCTAAGCTAATTAAAGATCCAAACAAGGGACATTTGTTGTTTTTCACTTAAGCTTGTAATGTGCTACAATTATGAACAAATGGGTTAAGCATAGGCTTAAAATTGGCTAACAATGGAAGATAAACGGTAGGCTTATTTGGGTAAGTGAGCTATTTAAACAAAGGCCTCAATCATATAAATGCATGAATACACAAAGTAATGGACATAAAGAATCAAACAAATCAAAGATTACAATCATAGGAAGAGAATGATGCACACAAGAATGAAAATAAGTGGTTATATATGATGTAACCACACAATTAGGCTCAAATCTCACATGCTTGTGTTCATCGCTCAAAACATGATCCACAAGTATATAATTCAAGCAAGTTCTAAAAAAAAATCTTCAACCAATTGGGTGGTACCCTAAAAATGAATTCCTTGGAAATTTTCATCATATTGACTAAGCTTATTCTAATGCAATGTTGTGATTTAGAAAATTTAAAAAAAAAAATTTCCTAGTTTATCCCTTTTTCAATCAAAACACAATTCTTATATAAAAAGGGTCAACTAGATTTTTAACAATCCAGAACACTTTTCTAATCACAATAAAAAACAAAGATGTAAAACATATTGATAAACCATTATTTTATGGTTTATATTGTGTTTAATTGTGTGGTTTTATCAAATCTTTACCCACTTATTCATTAAATAAGCATGCATTTATAATTCCTTCCTAAAAATACTTTATGGTTGAAAACTTACTTCCTAGAGACTTTTAATTTTGTATTATAATTCTCCTTTACTCCATTCGATGCCATGATCTGTGTGTTAAGTGTTTCAGGCTTTATAGGGCATGAATGACTTGGAGATTAGAAAAGAAGCTTGCAAAAATGGAAGGAACACAAGAAATTGAAGAGATGACCAGCGAGAAGTGACGCGGACGCATGGCTCACGCGACCGCGCGATATAGAGGAAATTGCAGTGACACGGTCGCATGGTTCACACGACCGCACGGATTGGAAATTGCACAAGTGACGCGAAGGCGTGGACGACGCGCACGCGTGACAAGGCAAAACGCCGGAGGACGCAAACGCCTGAATGACGCGATCGCGTGACGTGCGCGATCTGCAGAATCTACAGATTTCGCTGGGAGCGATTTTGGGCCCTGTTTTGACCCAGTTTTTGGCCCAGAAAAGCATATTAGAGCCAGGGAACATGCAGAGACAGAGGAGAATATTCATTCCGGATAGTTTGAGTTTTTAGATCTGATTTTACCCCTCCTCTAGGTTTTCTCTCTACACATTGATAATTCTTAGGATTTCATTTTTATTGCTTTTTGGATTGGGATATTGAGAAGAGTTATTACCTCCGCCAAGACTTCATTATTCTAGTTTGTTTTCCTTACTTGTCTCTTACTCTTCCATGTCCTTAATTTATTCAGAATTACTATTGGATTATTTCTAGAATTTATTTATACAATAACTATTTTTATTTTTAATTGATCTTTTTGATTATTAGTTATTATGTCTTTCAGTATTTCTCTTCCTTATTTTGTGAAATTTACATTCATAATGAGCGAGTAGTTCTATAACTTGATTGGGAGATGATTGAAAGGAAATCTTGAGTTGGAAGGCTCAACAGAAAAATTGTAATTGGGTTTATTGTTGGATTGTCATCTAGTCACTGACACTGATCCTTTCGAAGGGGGAGGATTGGAACTTGTGAATAGAAATAGATTTCCAACTTGCTTGACTTTCCTCTACTTAGTAAGGGATAACTAAGCAGAACAACCTTCAATTATCAATTAATCTCGAGAGTACTCCAACAAGAATAGGGCTTCCAACTAATCTACTCCCAGTCAAGGTTTTTATTAAAGTTTCATAATTTCTCTGATTTAATTTCCTGTTTATCAACTCAAACCATTTTAGAAAACATCTGATTAATAAAATAGCACACCTTTCTGCAACTCGTTGGGAGACGACCTGGGACTCATACTCCCAGTATTTTAATTCTAATTTTTGTGACAACCCTTCTAAATTGATAAACAGAATTTCGGTTGGTTAAGGACTGTACTTGCAACGTATCTCTTATAATAATTTCTTAACTCGCCAATTTCCGCCACGTCTTTTTGGCGCCGTTGCCGGGGAGTTGCAATAGAGTGCTAAGTTATTGATTGGATTTTATTTATTTGTATTTTATTTTATTTTGCTACTATGAGCTGCATGTTTCTTTCGTTAAATGACGCGTTCACTTCCTGATCCAAGCTTGCCAGTATTTGATCCTGAGATTGAAAGAACTATCTCACGAATAAGGCAAGCTCGGCGTCGGTTAGTCCTCTCTGAGGGCGAATCTAAAACGTCACTTGAGGAAGAAACAAGCTCCCTTTCTGCTGATTCGGTTGATTTACGTGCAGGTGACATTGCAGCACCTAGGAGAATTACTATCCAGGAGGCTGGAGCCCCTGATTTTACAATACAACCGTTTCAAGCGCATCACCCAGCAGTGGCTACGAATTTTGAAATAAAGACTGCACTACTCAACTTGATGCCTAAGTTTCATGGCTTACCTGCTCAAGAGCCTATCAAGCACCTTAGAGATTTCCAAGCAGCCTGTTCAACTGTCAGGTGAGATGGTGCAGATGAAACTTCAATTTTGTTAAAAGCTTTCCCATTCTCTCTTGAGGGAAAGGGGAGAGAGTGGTACTGCACTCAACCCGCAGCAACTGTTTCTGACTGGGATACGCTTAGAAGGGAATTTTTGGAAAAATTATTTCCAGCTGAAGTTACTGATAAACTGAGGAAAGACATTTCCATGATTGTTCAGGACGAATCCGAGACTCTCTATGAATATTGGGAGCACTTCAACAATTTTCTGGAAGCATGCCCCCACCATATGATTGACAAGATAGTGTTGCTTGGCTACGTGACACAGGGCATGAGGCCCCAAGATAAGACCACATTGGAAAGTGCTAGCAATGGGTCTATGAAAAAGTACAAGACCACTGATGAGGCATGGCAATTGATCAGTGACTTGGCTGAGTCTACAAGGAATCACAGGCAGAAACAAGGCCGGTCAAAGGCTGTTGCAAAGGTATCTTCTAGCAAAGAAACTACTGCTCTAGCTCAGAGTATATGTGAAATGACCAACTTACTGAAGCAGATGCAGTTGAGTCAACAGCAAGCACAGCAAAGCCAACAGTTAGTCCCACAGAGAGTGTGTGGGATCTGTGCTGATTACTGCCACTATACTGATGAATGTTCGCAGCTCCAACAGGAAGATAACACTGTGGTAGCCACTCATAACTTCTATGACCGCCCCAACCAAGGGTACAATCAAGGTGCCAGTTACAACCATGGATGGCAGGACAGTTCTAACCAAGGTTGGAGAGATAATTCTAACCAGAATTGGAGGGACAACAATAACAGAGGAGGCAGAGACAATCGAGGATATCAGAGGTGGAATAATAGCAATAACAGGCAGCAAAACCAGAACCAGCCTTACAGAGTACCTTACCTGAGGCAGTCCCAAGGACCACAACACAACCAACAACAAGTTCTGCAAATCACTCAATCTAATTCCTCTCCGAGTGACGATGCTCTTCAATCCATTGTACAAGGACAAAGGAACATGGAAAGTTCACTTAATGGCCTAGCATCCGCTATACAAGCTCTCATCTCTCAGCTGGCACCACCCAATACTTCAAACACTCAACAGGCAAGCTCCAGTGGAATTCCTTCTCAACCCTTACCAAATCCAAAGGGTGGCATCAATGCCATCACCCTAAGGTCCGGAACCACAGTGCCAGAGAGGAATCAGGAGGAGCCAAGCCCACCAGAACACGCATCAGCTGAAGAGGTAGTGGAAATAGAAGATGTTGAGGAGAAAGAGGACACACAGGACATGGCTGAAGAAGAAGAAGCTCAATCACAGGAAGAAGAACCAAAGGGCGCAGACACTGCAGAAAAAGCCATTCCTATTCCATTTCCACAACTTGCAAGGAAGCCCAGGAAGCAGTTAGAGCCCGATCCCAAAATGGTAGAAATATTCAAAAAGGTTGAGGTAACTGTTCCCTTTTTTTTATGTTATTCAGCAGGTACCTAAATACGCAAAGTTTCTAAAAGATTTATGTATACATAAAGACAAAATTAATGAATTTGAAACTATTCCTTTAGGAAGTTCTATATCTGCTTTAATGGGAGGTATACCTGAAAAGTGTAGTGATCCAGGTCCATGTATGGTTAACTATACTATTGGTGGTTTGGTATTTTTTGACTGTAAGTGTGATTTAGGAGCATGTGTGAGTATAATGCCTTTGTCTATATATGATATTTTGAGGCTCCCTCCCTTAAAAAGTTCGGCAGCTCATTTTGTGTTAGCAGATAAAAGCATTATTACAGTGGTTGGAGTTGCTGAAGATGTATTAGTGGCCATTAAGGGGCTCACATTTCCCATTGACTTTTATATCCTGGAGATGCCCCAAAATGACTCAGAGAAGCCATCATCAATCCTACTCGGAAGACCATTCCTGAAGACCTCGAAGTTCAAATTGGATTCTTTTTCAGGAACATACTCTTTTGAAATAGACGGCCGAGTAGTAAGCTTCAATCTGAATGGAGTTATGAAGCACCCTCCAGAAGATCATTCTATCCAACAGTGTGACATCATAGATGAAACTGTGGCTAAAGTTCACCAGGAGGAGTTCGAAGAGAAGTACATAAGACAAGGTCCGAGTGTGGGGACATTTTCTGAGGACAACGAAAGTACTTTACCATTGTCACCAACTCCAGACAATCCAGAGCCTGGCCATGAGCAGAAGTTAGAATTAAAACCCCTCCTTCCACACCTCAAATATTCTTACCTTGAGGACAAGTAGAAGTTCCCAGTTATCATTGCAAGGGAACTCACTACTCAACAAGAAGAGTAGGTACTTAGTGTGCTGAGGAGGCACAAGAAGGCAATTGGGTGGAGTTTGGCAGATATAGTAGGCATCAACCCTCAAGTTTGTGAGCACAGAATATTTTTAGAAGAGGGAGCTAGGCCTGTTTGTCAACCCCAGAGAAGACTGAATCCCACTATCTTGGAGGTTGTCAAAAAAGAAGTGACCAGACTACTTGAGACAGATATCATCTACCCCATCTCAGACAGTGAATGGGTAAGTCCAGTACAAGTGGTACCCAAGAAGTCTGGAGTCACTACAGTAAGGAATGAGCATGGAGAGCTCATAGCAACCAGAGTACAGAACGTCTGGAGAGTCTGCATTGATTACAGGTGTCTCAACTAAGCCACCCGTAAGGATCACTACCCCCTTCCATTTATTGATCAAATGCTGGATCGCCTGTCAGGTAAATCGCATTATTGCTTTTTAGATGGTTACACAGGTTATTTCCAAATTCATATAGCTTCTGAAGATCAGGAAAAGACTACTTTTACATGTCCTTTTGGGACTTATGCTTATAAGCAAATGCCCTTTGGCTTGTGCAATGCACCAGCTACTTTCCAAAGGTGCATGATGAGTCTTTTCTCTGACCTTATTGAGAACTGTATGGAGGTTTTTATGGATGATTTTAGAGTTTATGGTGATTCCTTTAGCCTTTTGCTTAGATAGTTTATCTCGAGTATTAGATAGATGTGTCAGTACAAACCTTGTATTGAATTTTGAAAAATGTCACTTTATGGTTGAACAAGGGATTGTACTTGGACATGTTGTGTCTAATACAGGCATTTCTGTAGATCCAGCAAAGGTGGATGTTATTTCTAGTTTACCTTACCCCTCCTCTGTAAGGGAAGTCTGTTCGTTCCTTGGCCATGCAGGTTTTTACCGGAGATTCATTAAGGACTTCAGTAAGGTAGCACTTCCCTTATCCAGATTACTGCAGAAAGATATTGAGTTCGAGTTCAGTGAGGATAGCAAACAAGCGTTTGATAAGCTGAAGACTGCCCTGACTCAAGCTCCAATTGTGAGAGGACCAGACTGGAGCCAGCCATTTGAAATCATGTGCAATGCTTCCAACCATGCAGTAGGAGCAGCGCTGGCTCAGCGTGAAGGTAAGGACCCCTTTGTAATTGCTTATGCGTCTAAGACTTTAGACGCCGCTCAATCTAATTACACTACTACTGAGAAAGAGCTTCTTGCTATTATTTTTGCTCTGGATAAATTCTGAGCCTATTTACTTAGTACTAAGGTAGTAGTGTACTCAGACCACGCAGCTCTAAAGTATTTATTAGCTAAAAAGGAGTCCAAACCAAGGCTTATACATTGGATACTGCTACTACAAGAATTTGATTTAGAAATTAAAGATAGGAGTGGTAACCAGAATATAGTGGCAGACCACTTGAGTCGCCTTGAGCACATTAAGGATAACTCCACTCCTATAGCTGATAATTTCCCATTTGATAACCTGTAAGCAGTATCTGAGGTAGTCCCTTGGTATGCACCTGTAGCTAATTATCTAGTTAGCTGCACTTTTCCTCCAAACTTTACTAAGCATCAAAGAGACAAGCTGAAAAGCGAGTCTAAATATTATATATGGGATGACCTATATTTATGGAGATGTGGCACTGACCAGGTAATTAGAAGATGTGTACGTCAATCAGAATTCCAGTCCATTTTAGAGGCCTGCCACTCATCTGAAAGTGGAGGACATTTTGGCCCTCAAAGAACAGCTAGAAAAATCTTAGACTGTGGATTTTGGTGGCCTACTCTTTCTAGAGACGCTGCTGAATTTTGTAAATCTTGTTTTCCATGCCAAAAATTTGGTAATATATCCAAGAGGGATGAGATGCCTCAACAGATTATGCTTTTCTATGAAATTTTTTATGTTTGGGGCATTGACTTCATGTGTCCATTTCCAAATTCTAATGGTTATTTTTATATATTGTTAGTAGTGGATTACGTTTCTAAATGCGGGGAAGCAATTCTTACCCGCACTGATGATGCTAACACTGTTGTTTCCTTTGTGAGAAACCACATTATTTGTTGCTTTGGATCACCATGAGCAATCGTGAGCGATCAAGGCACCCATTTTTGTAACAGGAGACTAACAGGATTACTGAAGAACATTGGGATAATTCATAAAGTAGCAACAGCCTACTATCCTCAGACTAATGGGCAAGCCGAGGTGTCTAACAGAGAGATAAAGCGTATATTGCAGAAGATAGTCAAACCTCATAGAAGAGACTGGAGCACCAGGCTACAAGATGCACTTTGGGAATACAGAACAGCATACAAGACACCCAGTGGGATGAGTCCCTTCTGCTTAGTTTATGGGAAAGCTTGTCATCTCCCAGTTGAAGTAGAGCACAAAGCCTTTTGGGCAGTAAAGGAGTGCAACATGGGATTTGACAAAGCCGGAGCTGAAAGGAAGTTGCAACTGCAAGAATTAGAAAGCCTTCGCCTGGAAGCTTATGAGAACTCAAGGCTGTACAAGGAAAAGATGAAGGTTGTACATGATAAGCACATCAAGAGGAAAGAGTTCCAACCTGGGGACTTAGTCCTCCTTTACAAATCTAGACTGAGGCTCATGCCAAGCAAGTTGAGATCAAGATGGGAAGGTCTATATAGAGTAGAGAAGGCTTAGCCGTACGGAGTTTTTCACCTAAGTCATCCTTCAAGCCCTGAATTCATCAAAGTTAATGGACATCGTTTGAAGCTATATCATGGTGAGAAGGTGACGAAAAACAAGGAGTTAGAAATCTTCCTCTTGGAAGATCTACTCACAACAGAATACTGAGTTATTGGAGCGTCCAACTTACGGACGTTAAAGCAAAGAGCTAGGTGGGAGACAACCCACCATGGTATGATCGTTCCTTTCTTTATTCTTAGTTTTCTTTTTCAATAACTCTTCTCCATATTAGCACATTTAGTTCGCATCTATATTTGCATATTTTTTATTTTCAAAAAAAAAAGAGAAGGAGAGAACGCGACGCGACAGCGTCGCGGACGCGTCTGCGTCGCAAGTGGCTCAGAAGAGAATAAGAAATCAAACAGAAAGTCACGCGGGAGCGTGGCTGGAGGCATGCCTTCGGCACAAATCATCCCACGTGACCGCGTCGCTGATGCGTCCGCATCACATGGGAAACATGCCTCCCACGCGTCCGCGTCACTCACGCGGACGCGTGATCTGGAAATCAACGTAAGAAAGGATGCACGACCGAAAGTTGTGCTAGAGTGGTGTTGGACTGGTGCTGAACGCACAAGCCTTACCACGCGGACACATGGCTCACGCGTCCGCGTCATATCCTTATAATGGCCACTCACGCGATCGCGTCGACCACGCGACCGCGTCACCCTGGAATTTGGCAATAATGAGTTTTGAACAAAGAGTTGTGCGAGCGCGAGGCTGCCCTCGCGCCCGTAGCACAAAACACGTCACGCATCCACGTGACCGACGCGACCGCGTCGACCCATCTAAGCGCCATCCGCACGAACGCGTACCCCACGCGTCCGCGTCGTTTGCGCCGCACAGCTTATCCTAATTTGCCAAATATCTTATCTTTCTCTTCCCCAAATCCCACTTTTTCTTTTCCCTCCTCATTATTTTCTTCCCCTTTCTTCTTCTTCCTTCTTTCTCACTTTCTACTTTCTCCCTCTCACCACCATTATCAAGGTTTTTCTTTTCTTCTTCCCTCCTTACTTTTCTATTATCCTTCTTATTTTTATGTTTTCTTCTTTTCTTTTCTTTTTACTTTCACTATCCATGTTTTCTTTTTCTTTCGTTTTCTTTTAATTGGTGTTAAAAATTTATTTGAGTTATTGTTTCTTATTATATGCTTGTGGATTGTTAAGAGCTTGTTTGGCAATTATATATTAATTTTTTCAGGGTTGCTTGCATGTTCAATTTATTATTTTCATTAGCTTATTCTTCATGCATGCTATGTGTTTGTGAAAACGCCCGTATGGCATTGTGCATTATTTTTAGATTTCTTTTAATCTACTACTCTATATGCCTGTTTTTTACAAAACCCTTTTTAATATTTTATTATTTAAATATAATTGTCATTACAAACAAATTATCAGTTTGAAAGGCTTGGTAATCTAACTTGGACATTGAATGCTTGATCTATACTACTCATGCCTTTGCCTGCATGCCAATAAACACCTTGCATTTAATTGTCATCATATGCACTTCCTATATTTCCACTTATGATTTTTCACATGTAGTCATGACCATGTGTTAACATTATTTACCTTTTAATGTGCATTCATTACCACCTTTTCCGTTCTCTTCCTTGCTCTATCCCTTAACATTTTGACATACTTTCTCTTTTCTCCCTTTTAGGATGGCCACCAAGAAAGGCAAGGAGAAAGCTGCTCCCAAATCAACAGCAAGGAGAGGAACAAAATGAGCATTAGTGGCAGAGCCTTCTTCAACTGCAGTAAAGCCCTTAACAAAGAGAATTAAGAGGATTATAAAGGTTGATGATAAAGAGAAAGCCTTCCCAACAAAGGACACTGCGCGATTTACAAATCGCTACTGTGAGCAGATGTTCTCCATCTTGGCAGAAAGGAGTTACAACAACAAATACCTTCTTATCCTCCCAAACCATATTGTTGAATTTGTTGAGTCACAAATTGCACGAAGACAATGGGATTTCCTACAGAGATAGCCACGGCAGGTTAATCTTTCCTGGGTAGTTGAGTTCTACTCCAACTTCCACCTACCGACCCTGCAGTTTGTCTATGTCCGTCAGAAGCAAGTCCCCATTACAGAAGAGGCCATTCAGTGTGCTTTAGATCTTCCCCCTACTCCAGAAGGACTGGACGCATTTCAAGAAGCCGCACTCAAGCGCCAGATGTACCAATTTGACTGGGACGCTGTTCTCAGAATTATCGCACTACCTGGCAGTAGATGGATCTACGGATACCATCGTTCCCGTCCTAAGGGAATATCGGCTTCCGCACTCACCTTGGAGGCTCGCGTATGGGCACAGATTATGTTCCATTACATTTTTTCGAGCAGTCACGAGTCCTCCTTCACTGCAGACATGGCCGTTCTACTATGGTGCATCGTTACAGACCAGCCTCTGAACCTATCAAGACACATCAGGAATGCCATGGGACACGTACAAATCGCGGGCAACTTACCTTTTCCCACCTTGGTCTCAGATCTTGTCTCAGCAGCCGGAGTCTCCTACAGAGTTGGGGACACCAAAGCCATACTTCCACGGGAAGATCAGTATGTCCCTAACGGAAAATACATCAGACCTCCAGCAGCCACTACAAGCCAGCCTACTGAACTGGCTGAAGAGATTCCTCCTTCAACACCACAAGCACCTACAACAAACTAACTGCTCCATCAGATACTTGAGAGGTTGGATCGGTAGGAACACAAAGCAAATCTAAGAGAGCGCCGTAACAAGCGTCGATTCACATACCTCAAGGAGCTACTTAACGGAAAATACAGAGACTCAGACACCCCGGACTCTACTTCCTTTACCAGCACAGGAAGCCATGACGGTCCCGACTGTGGAGATACTGCTACCAGCCCACCTTTGTTCCTGACATATGGCACCGAAGACGGTGCAAAGCCTTAAGTGTGGGGAGGTCGGTCAGTACCTGACTTCCGGAGGTAATTTTTCTTCCCTAACACCAATAAAATAGGATATTTAGTTAGTTTTTTTTTTCTTTTGTAGAATAGGATAAATTTCATAGTAATAGATTAGTTGCATGCGTGTTCTACTTGATTGAAAAGACAATAAGTTTCTTCTAAGACCCCATTTTTAGAACAAAATTTCACTAATTTTAATCAAAACTTTTATGTTAAATTTGCTTGAAGTTGTATTTGGAACATGGTTTTTGAGCTAAAGAACACACAACCTGTGAGATTTGAGCCTTTATACATGGTTACATTATTTAACCATAATTATTTTATTCTTGTGTGTTTACTTCTCTATGATTCTAATCTATATTTTGTTTCATCCTATATGTCCAATATTTAATATATTTATATGCCTGCATATGATTGAGGCCATTATTTGTTTAGCTCACTTATCCAAATTAAGCCTACCCTTTCAATTACCTTTGTTAGCCACTTTGAGCTTTTAAATCCCAATTGTTCTGCATTTTACCACATTACTAGCCTTAAGCGGAAAAACAATTATACATCCCAATTGAATCTTTGGTTGGCTTAAGATAGAATTGTGTGTGTTAGTTAAGTTTGGGAAGTTGTAGGAACAAAAGATAATGAGGGAATGTGTCATGATGATATAATGGGAATTTGTGTAACTACTCATGTGAAACTATAAGAATTAAAAATCTATGTGCATTGATAAGCTATGTTTATTTTTATGTTTATGATAAAAAAATCCAAAAATAGTCAATAAATAAATAAGGGGACAAAATTTCCCCAATGTTAAGTTAAGAATTCAAAGATCAATGCATGTATGATAAAATTAAAATGAAAGTTGATACATGAGTATGGAATGTGAAAGAAAAATTTTGGGTAGCTAGGTATGAAATTTAAGTTATATAGGATTTATATATGTGTGTTAGGTGAAAGCTTGGGTTAATTAAAGATTCAATTTATAAGCTTACTTAGCCATATATATACCCGTACCCTTACCTTGGCCCCATTACAACCTTGAAAAGACCTCATGATGTTTGCATTGGTATATTAAATATTGTTGATTGGTTAGGTGACAAACAAAAAATAGAAAGCATGATTAGAGAAGGATAGAGTGATTACCCTATACACTAGAGAGATTAGAGCATACATACATTATTAGTGAGGGTTCAATGCTTAAATTCTATGTTCCCTGCTTTCATGAGCTACATTCTTGCATTTTTATCTGTTCTTACTGTATAAGAATTAAATTAGTGGAGTTTTATCTGTGACTGTCTTGAAGAGCTTATTTACTTTTGACCAAGTGGACAAAAATCATATAGTTGCATTCACATATATAGGTTGCATTGCATTGCATGAGTTTTACATGTTCCTACTCATTTATTTTATCTCCTTCAACTAAGCATGAGGACATGCTAATATCTAAGTGTGGGGAGGTTGATAAACCATTATTTTATGGTTTATATTGTGTTTAATTGTGTGGTTTTATCAAATCTTTACGCACTTATTCATTAAATAAGCATATATTTATAATTCCTTCCTAAAAATACTTTATGGTTGAAAACTTGCTTCCTAGAGACTTTTAATTTTGTATTATAATTCTCCTTTACTCCATTCGATGCTGTGATCTGTGTGTTAAGTGTTTCAGGCTTTATAGGGCATGAATGACTTGGAGATTAGAAAAGAAGCTTGCAAAAATGGAAGGAACACAAGAAATTGAAGAGATGACCAGCGAGAAGTGACGCGGACGCATGGCTCACGCGACCGCGCGATATAGAGGAAATTGCAGTGACACGGACGTATGGTTCACGCGACCGCGCGGATTGGAAATTGCACAAGCGACGCAAAGGCGTGGACGACGCGCACGCGTGGCAAGGCAAAACGCTGGATGACGCGAACGCCTGGATAACGCGATCACATGACATGCGCGATCTGTAGAATCTGCAGATTTCGCTGGGGGCAATTTTGGGCCCTGTTTTGACCCAGTTTTCGGCCCAGAAAAGCAGATTAGAGCCAGGGAACATGCAGAGACAGAGGAGAATATTCATTCCGGATAGTTTGTAGATCTGATTTTACCTCTCCTATAGGTTTTCTCTCTACACATTGATAGTTCTTAGGATTTCGTTTTTATTGCTTTTTGGATTGGGATATTGAGAAGAGTTATTACCTCCGCCAAGACTTCATTATTCTAGTTTGTTTTCCTTACTTGTCTCTTACTCTTCCATGTCCTTAATTTATTCAGAATTACTATTGGATTATTTCTAGAATTTATTTATACAAGAACTATTTTTATTTTTAATTAATCTTTTTTATTATTAGTTATTATGTCTTTCAGTATTTCTCTTCCTTATTTTGTGAAATTTACATTCATAATGAGCGAGTAGTTCTATAACTTGATTGGGAGATGATTGAAAGGAAATCTTGAGTTGGAATGCTCAACAAAAAAATTGTAATTGGGTTTATTGTTGGATTGTTCTCTAGTCACTGACACTAATCCTTTCCAAGGGGGGGATTGGAACTTGTGAATAGAAATAGATTTCCAACTTGCTTGACTTTCCTCTACTTAGTAAGGGATAACTAAGCAGAACAACCTTCAATTATCAATTAATCTCGAGAGTACTCTGGTGCACAAAGATGTGTATGTCAATGTCAATATTACTATTTCTCACAAATTCACACAACTAACCAGCAAGTACACTGGGTCGTCCAAGTAATACCTTACGTGAGTAAGGGTCGAATCCCACGGAGATTGTTGGCTTGAAGCAAGCTATGGTTATCTTATTATTATTAGTCAGGATACCAACAACAGTGTTTTGTAAGTTCAATTGTGAAAAGCAAAAAGGCATAAAATAAATACTTATTGTGCAATAATGGAGAATATGTTGGAGTTTTGGAGATGCTTTGTCATATGAATTTCAACTTTTCTCTTGTACTCCTCTTCACACACGCAAGGCTCCTTCCATGGCAAGCTGTATGTAGGGTGTCACCATTGTCAATGGCTACTTCCCATCCTCTCAGTGAAAATGGTCCAAATGCTCTGTCACAGCACGGCTAATCATCTGTTGGTTCTCGATCATGTCGGAATAAGATCCATTGATCCTTTGCGTCTGTCACTATGCTCAACAATCGTGAGTTTGAAGCTCGTTACAGCCATTCAATCCTTGAATCCTACTCGGAATACCACAGACAAGGTTTAGACTTTCCCGATTCTCATGAATGCCGCCATCAATCCTAGCTTATACCACGAAGATTCTGATTAAGAAATCTAAGAGATACTCATTCAATCTGATGTAGAACGGAGGTGGTTGTCAGGCACACGTTCATGGATTGAGCAAGGTGATGAGTGTCATGGATCATCACCTTCTTCATAGTGAAGCGCGAATGAACATCTTAGATAGGAACATGCGTGTTTGAATGGAAAACAGAAATAATTGCATTAATTCATCGAGACACTGCAGAGCTCCACACCCCCAACAATGGAGTTTAGAGACTCATGCCATTAAAAGGTATAAAGTTCAGATCTAAAAATGTCATGAGGTACAAAATAAATTTCTAAAAGTTGTTTAAATACTAAACTAGTAACCTAGGTTTACAGAAAATGAGTAAACTATGATAGATAGTGCAGAAATCCACTTCTGGGGCCCACTTGGTATGTGCTGGGGCTGAGACTTAAGCTTCTCACGTGCCTGGGCTGTTTCTGGAGTTGAACGCCAGGTTGTAACTTGTTTCTGGCGTTGAACTCCAACTTGTAACCTGTTTCTGGCGCTGAACGCCAGACTGCAACATGGAACTGGCGTTGAACGCCAGTTTACGTCATCTATCCTTGAGCAAAGTATGAACTATTATATATTGCTGGAAAGCCCTGGATGTCTACTTTCCAACGCAATTAAGAGCGCGCCAATTAGACTTTTGTAGCTCCAAAAAAACCATTCCGAGTGCAGAGAGGTCAGAATCCAACAGCATCATCAGTCCTTTTTCAGCCAGAATCAGATTTTTGCTCAGCTCCCTCAATTTCAGCCAGAAAATACCTGAAATTACAGAAAGATACACAAACTCATAGTAAAGTCTAGAAATATGAATTTTTCCTAGAAACTAATGAAAATATACTAAAAACTAACTAAAACATACTAAAAACTACATGAAATTAACCCCAAAAAGCGTATAAAATATCCGCTCATCACAACACCAAACTTAAACTGTTGCTTGTCCCCAAGCAACTAGACAAATAAAATAAAATACAAATAAGTCAAGAAGCAACAATTTCTCAGAGTTTTTGAGTGAAGCTCAGATTCTAATTAGATGAGCGGGACTAGTAGCTTTTTGCGTCCGAACAGTTTTGGCATCTCACTTTATCCATTGAAGCTCAGAATGATTGGCATCTATAGGAACTTAGAATTCAGATGGTGTTATTGAGTCTCCTAGTTCAGTATGTTGATTCTTGAACACAGCTACTTTATGAGTCTTGGCCGTGGCCCTAAGCACTTTGTTTTCCAGTATTACCACCGGATACATAAATGCCACAGACACATAATTGGGTAAACCTTTTCAGATTGTGACTCAGCTTTGCTAGAGTCCCCAATTAGAGGTGTCCAGAGTTCTTAAGCACACTCTTCTTTTTGCTTTGGACCTTGACTTTAACCGCTCAGTCTCAAGTTTTCACTTGACACCTTCACTCCACAAGCACATGGTTAGGGACAGCTTGGTTTAGCCGCTTAGGCCAGGATTTGATTCCTTTAGGCCCTCCTATCCACTGATGCTCAAAGCCTTGGATCCTTTTTATTACCCTTGCCTTTTGGTTTTAAGGGCTATTGGCTTTTTCTGCTTGCTTTTCTTTTTCTCTCTCTCTTTTTTTTCTGCAAGCTTTTGTATTCACTGCTTTTTCTTGCTTCAAGAATCAATTTGTTTATGATTTTTCAGATTATCGAATAACATTTCTCCTTTTTCATCATTCTTTCAAGAGCCAACATATTTAACATTCATAAACATCAAATTCAAAAGACCTATGCACTGTTCAAGCATTCATTCAGAAGACAAAAAGCATTGCCACCATATGTAAATAATTAGAATTTTCTTATTAAAAACTCAAAAAATATTGCCTCCTTATTCTAAAGAAAATCTGCTATTTTATTCATGTTTAATGATGATGAGAAAAATAAATTATAGCTTAATTGGAGATAAAATCAAAATATAGATACTAATTACTACTATATAACTTCTAAGGTAAAACTCAAATAAGAACAATTATCACAGAGTTAAGGCTAAGATTAGAACTTAACAACCTTGACTTTGGGAAGTGGATGCCTCTTTAGTCTGTGGAGTGCTTGGTCCTTCAAGAGATAGCTTCTGACGCTTTAATTCCTTCAGTTCACGCCCTTGCTCTTCTTGTTCTCTTAGCAGTTTGCAGAGCATGCTGTTTTGATTTTGCTGTTCTTCCTTTATTTGATCCATAGCTTCTTGCAACTTGGTAACAGATGCTTCAAGATGTTCCCAATATTCAAATTGAGGGATGTCTGGGAGGAATTCCTGTGCCCCCCTCTTAATGGGGTTATCCTGCACTTGCTGTTTTTCCATTGTGGTTTTAGTGATTGGTTGCCCAACTGAGATATACTCCGTTATTCCCATCCTCACTCCAGCATCTTTGCAGAGCATAGAGATTAAGCTTGGGTAAGCCAACCTTGCATCCTTGGAGTTCTTGTTTGCAATTATGTAAAGTTCACATGAAATCAGTTGATAAACTTCCACTTCTTTTCCCAACATAATGCAATGGATCATCACTGCTCTCTTAATGGTGACTTCAGAGCGGTTGCTAGTGGGTAATATAGAACGTCCAATGAAGTCCAACCATCCTCTGGCGACTGGTTTGAGATCTTCTCTCTTGAGTTGATTTGGGATGCCCTTACTGCTGGTGGTCCACCTGGCTCCAGGGATGCATATATCCTCTAGAATCTTGCCCAGACCCTTGTTTGTTCTCATCATTCTCCTATTGAAGGAGTCTGGGTCATCTTTCAGCTGAGGTAGCTTAAAGATCTCCCTGATTTTGTCAGGGTGGATGTGAACAATCTTTCCTCTGACCAAGGTCCGATAGTCATTGAGGACAGTTCCAGATATTCTCTACCTGTCTGTTTGCCACAGATTAGCATAGAATTCCTGAACCATATTCCTTTCCACTTTTGTTTCAGGATTAGCTAGGATTTCCCAGTTTCTGTTTCGAATTTGCTCTTGTATCTCCAGATATTCATCTTCTTTCAGATCGAATTTGACTTCTGGGATCACTAATCTTAGACCCATTATTTTGTAGTAATGGTCTGAATGTTCTTTGGTTAAGAACTTTCCTTGATTCCAAAGTGGTTTTGGAATACTCTCTTTCTTGCCTCTTGGAGTGGGTTGTTTTCCTTTAGGAGCCATGATCTTAGTGGTTATAGTTTAGTCATCACGGATAAACACACCAAACTTAGAGGTTTACTTGTCCTCAAGCAAAAGAAAAGAAAAGAGGGGGATAGAAGGAGAGCTAGTGTCGAATGGTGGATGAGAGGAGGGAGGCTGAATGTGGCTTTAAAAGGGAGGGGGGTGGGTTTTCGAAAACTTTAAAAGGATAAGATAGAGGATATGATTTATAAAAGATAAGTATGATAAGAAAAAGATATAAAAATTTGTGGATGATATTTGGAAAAGATAATTCTGAAATTTTTTTTATTTTGAAAAAGATTTTGAGTTTTGAAAAATTTGAAAAAGAGTTGGATTGGATTGAAAAAAAGAGTTGTGTTTATGGATTAAGATACATTTGATATTTTTGAAATAGGGATTTTAGAAATTAGGGTTAAAAAAAATTTTTGGAATTGAGAGTTTGTAACATGTTTATGCAAGAAATTATGAATTGAAACATGAAAATTAAATTAAAATGAAAAATGAGAAGTAAAAACGAATTTATCTCCTCCCCACCATCCTGGCGTTAAACGCCCAAATGCTGCATGTTTTGGGCGTTTAACGCCCAAATCCTGCTTCTCCTGGGCGTTCAACGCCCAGCTGTTGCTTCTTTCTGGCGTTGAACGCCAGGAACTCCTTTGTCACTGGGCGTTTTTCTGAACGCCCAGGATGCTGTAAATCTGGTGTTAAACGCCCGGAAGCTGCTTCTTTCTGGCGTTTAACGCCCAGATGGCTATCTTTACTGGCGTTAAACGCCCAGTAGATGCTCCTTTTGGGCGTTTAACGCCCAGTTGTGCCTCTTACTAGCGTTTTCTTGCCAGTGATCTCTTTTTCTCTGTTTTGTGTGCTGAATCCTTTTGTAACCCTGTGAACCTATGCAATTGACTTTTTACCATATTAAAATTGAACTTATATGCTCTAAAAATAAATAAAATGAAGAATAGGGCAAAATAACAAAAAGAGTTTCGCCAATGGCTGGGTTGCCTCCCAGCAAGCGCTTCTTTATTGACTTTGCTGAGCTTTTAAACTAGCCTCAGCCTTGAGCACTCTTGCTCAACATTGTCTTCAAGATAGTGTTTGATTCTCTGTCCATTAACAATGAACTTCTTATCAAAATCAATGTCTTGAAGCTCCATAAAACCATATGGTGATACACTTGTAATCACATATGGTCCTCTCCACCAGGATTTTAGTTTCCCAGTGAATAGCCTAAGCCTAGAGTTAAACAGCAGAACCTTTTGTCCTAGTTCAAAGACTCTTGATGATAGCTTTCTGTCATGCCACCTTTTTTATTTCTCCTTATAAAGCTTGGCATTTTTGAAAGCAGTGAGTCTAAATTCCTCTAGCTCATTTAGCTGGAGTAATCTTTTTCTCCAGCTAATTTGGCATCAAAGTTCAGGAATCTGGTTGCCCAGTAGGCCTTATGTTCCAGTTCTATGGGCAGATGACAGGCCTTACCATACACAAGCTGGTATGGAGAGGTCCCTATAGGGGTCTTGAATGCTGTTCTGTAAGCCCACAGAGCATCATCCAAGCTTCTTGCCCAATCCTTTCTACGGGTACTTACAGTCTGTTCCAGGATTCTTTTTAGTTCTCTATTAGAGACTTCAGCTTGCCCATTTGTCTGTGGATGATATGCAGTTGCCACCTTATGGCTAATCCCATATCAGACCATGGCAGAGTAAAGCTGTTTGTTGCAGAAGTGAGTGCCCCCATTACTGATTAGTACTCTAGGGACACCAAATCTGCTGAAGATATGTTTCTAGAGGAACTTCAGCACTGTCTTAGTATCATTAGTGGGTGTGGCAATGGCCTCTACCCATTTGGATATATAGTCAACTGCCACCAGAATGTAAGTGTTTGAGTATGATGGTGGGAAAGGGCCCATGAAGTCAATTCCCCATACGTCAAACAACTCAATCTCCAGGATCCCTTGTTGAGGCATGGCGTAACCATGGGGCAGATTACCAGCTCTTTGGCAACTGTCACAGTTACGTACAAACTCTCGGGAATCTCTATAGAGGGTAGGCCAGTAGAAGCCACATTGGAGGACCTTGGTGGCTGTTCGCTCACCTCCGAAATGGCCTCTATATTGTGATCCATGGCAATGCCATAAGATCCTCTAAGCTTCTTCTCTAGGCACACACCTACGGATTATTCCGTCTTCACATCTCTTAAAGAGATAGGGTTCATCCCACAAGTAGTACTTTGCATCAGTGATTAATTTTTTCTTTTGCTGCCTGCTGTACTCCTTGGGTATGAACCTTGTAGCTTTATAGTTTGCAATGTCTGCAAACCATGGTATTTCCTGAATGGCAAACAGATGCTCATCTGGAAAGGTCTTAGAGATCTCAATAGAGGGGGGAAACTCCCCTTCTACTGGTTCTATCCGGGACAGATGATCAGCCACTTGGTTCTCTGTCCCTTTTCTGTCTCTTATTTCTATATCAAACTCTGGCAGAAGCAACACCCATCTTATGAGCCTGGGTTTTGAATCCTGCTTTGTGAGTAGATATTTAAGAGTAGCATGGTCAGTGTACACAATCACCTTTGATCCCACTAAGTAAGATCTAAACTTGTCAATGGCATAAACCTCTGCAAGTAGTTCCTTTTCTGTGGTTGTATAATTTTTCTGGGCATCATTTAAAACACGGCTAGCATAATAAATAACATGCAGAAGCTTGTCATGCCTCTGCCCCAGTACTGCACCAATGGCATGGTCACTAGCATCACACATTAGTTCGAATGGTAATGTCCAGTTTGGTGCAGAAATGACTGGTGTTGTGACTAGCTTAGCTTTCAGGGTCTCAAACGCTTGCAGACACTCTGTGTCAAACACAAATGGCATGTCAGCAGCTAGCAGATTGCTCAGGGATTTTGCGATTTTTAAAAAATCTTTTATAAACCTCCTATAGAATCCTGCATGCCCCAGAAAGCTTCTGATTGCCTTAACATTGGCAGGTGGTGGTAATTTTACAATCACCTCTACCTTAGCTTGATCCACCTCTATTCCCTTGTTCGAAATTTTATGCCCAAGGACAATTCCTTCAGTCACCATAAAGTGACATTTTTCCCAGTTTAAAACAAGGTTGGTCTCTTGGCATCTTTTTAGAACCAGTGTCAGGTGATCAAGACATGAGCTGAATGAGTCTCCATATACTGAGAAGTCATCCATGAAGACTTCCAGAAATTTTTCCACCATATCAGAGAAAATAGAGAGCATGCATCTCTGAAAGGTTGCAGGCGCATTACACAGCCCAAATGGCATCCTTCTGTAAGCGAACACTCCAGATGGACATGTGAATGCTGTTTTCTCTTGATCTTGGGGATCTACTGCAATTTGGTTGTAGTGTGAATAGCCATCCAAAAAGTAGTAATAATCATGACCTGCTAGTCTTTCTAGCATCTGGTCTATGAATGGTAAAGGAAAATGATCCTTTCTGGTGGCTGTATTGAGCCTTCTATAGTCAATACACATGCGCCACCCTGTAACTGTTCTTGTAGGAACCAGTTCATTTTTTTCATTATGAACCACTGTCATGCCTCCCTTTTTGGGGACAACTTGGACAGGGCTCACCCAGGGGCTATCAGAAATAGGATAAATAATCCCAGCCTCTAGTAATTTGGTGACCTCTTTCTGCACCACTTCCTTCATGGCTGGATTTAGCCACTTCTGTGGTTGAACCACTGGCTTAGCATCATCCTCCAATAGGATCTTGTGCATGCATCTAGCTGGGCTTATGCCCTTAAGGTCACCTATGGACCACCCAAGATCTGTTTTGTGTGTCCTTAGCACCTGAATTAGTGCTTCCTCTTCCTGTGGATTTAAAGCAGAGCTTATGATCACTGGAAAAGTGTCACCTTCTCCCAGAAATGCATATTTCAGGGATGGTGGTAATTGTTTGAGCTCGGGTTTAGGAGGTTTTTCCTCTTCCTGAGGAAGTTTCAGAGGCTCTTTCAATTCCTCTGAATCCTCCAAATCATCCTGAACATCTTTAAAGATGTCTTCTAGCTCTGATTCAAGACTTTCAGCCATGCTGACCTCCTCTACCAAAGAGTCAATAAGATCAACTTTCATGCAGTCTTTTGGTGTGTCTGGATGCTGCATGGCCTTGATAGCATTTAACTTAAACACATCCTCATTGACTCTCAGGGTTACTTCCCCTTTTGACATCAATGAGAGTTCGTCCAGTTGCTAGGAAAGGTCTTTCTAGAATGAGAGTAGCACTCCTGTGCTCCTCCATTTCCAGCACTACAAAGTCAGTGGGAAAGGCGAATGGCCCAACCCTGACAATCATGTCCTCAATCACGCCTGATGGGTATTTAATGGAGCCATCAGCAAGTTGGAGACATATCCGGGTTGGTTTAACTTCTTCAGTTAAACCAAGATTTCTGATAGTGGATGCAGGTTTTAGGTTGATGCTTGCCCCAAGATCGCATAAAGCTGTCTTGGTGCAATTACCCTCTAATATGCATGGTATCAGAAAGCTCCCGGGATCTTTGAGCTTTTCTAGAAAGCTTTTCAGAATGACTGCACTACATTCTTTAGTGAGGAGAACTCTTTCAGTTTCTCTCTAATCCTTCTTATGACTCAAGATCTCTTTCATGAACTTGGCATAAGAAGGTATTTGCTCAAGTGCCTCTGCAAACGGAATCTTTATTTCAAGAGTTCTGAGATAATCTGCAAAGTGAGCAAATTGCTTATCCTGCTCCTCTCGGCGGATTTTTTGAGGATAA
Source organism: Arachis hypogaea (assembly GCF_003086295.3). NCBI lineage: Eukaryota > Viridiplantae > Streptophyta > Magnoliopsida > Fabales > Fabaceae > Arachis > Arachis hypogaea. The sequence continues at coordinate 71,786,519 of NC_092048.1, read as the reverse complement.
GGTATCTTGGCTTTATATTCCTCAACCTTAGTTGCTGCAGGTTTATTTCCTACAAAGGTGGTTGGAGAAGCCTTTTTAGAGGGGTTGTTATCAGCACTTGTGTATGTCTGATCCCTCACTGGCATTTGAATGCCAGGAGTGGAAGCTGGAGTGACGTTAGACGCCAACTCCTCACCTGTTCCTGGCGTCTGAATGCCAAAACTGTGCTTCCTTTGGGCGTTCAACGCCAATTCCTTGCTTGTTTCTGGCATTGAACGCCAGGACTGAGCATAGTTTGGGTGTTCAACACCAGCTTTCCACCCAATTTCTGGCGTTTGAGTGCCAGAATTATTCCTCTTCGGGCTCTTACTGTCCTCAGATGGATTTTGGTTAGTTTTCTCATTTCTTGGCTTCTTGCTACCTTGAGGTGAGGCATCTAATGTTTTCCCACTTCTTAATTGAACTGCTTGACATTCTTCTGTTATTTATTTTGACAGCTGCTGTTTTGTTTGCTTTAATTGTACTTCCATATTTATATTAGCGATTCTTGTCTATTGTAGTCTCTCCTTGAATTCAGCTAACTGTTTTGTTAGAAAATCCAATTACTGATTGAATTCAGTGGCTTGTTCTACAGGACTGAGTTCAGTAGTCACTGTTTTAGCCTTTTCTTTCATGAAAGGTTCATTGCTTAGGTATAGATGCTGATTTCTGGCAACTGTATCAATGAGTTCTTGAGCTTCTTCAATTGTCTTTCTCATGTGGATAGATCTACCAGCTAAGTAGTCTAGAGAAATACTAGCAACTTTGCTGCACCATGATAATGAGCTAAGGATTCAACTCAAAGCTACTGACTCCGATGGAGGGTATACAGATACTACTCCCATATAAAGCAGTAGTGGGATTAGCATATGACCCTAGAGTCCTTCTGGACTGTTCATTTCCACTTAGGTCCATGATGGAGAAAAGGAAATTGATATGAATAGCAAATAGAATATATTTTTATTTTTATTTTTTTTTATTTTTTTATTTTATTTTTTTAAAAAAAATGAATAAATAAAAAAAAGATAAAATTTCAAAAATCAAATAAGATAATTAGAAATTAAATATAGATTTCGAAAATTAAGAACAAAAAATTTAAAACCAAAATAATTACTTAATTAAGAAGATTTGAGAAATTTTGGATATGGCTTTTGAAAAGGAGTTTAAATTTTGAAATAAAAAAAATCTGAATTTTAAAAGTAATTTTCGAAAGTTTGCTTTAAAATAGAGATAAAAGATATTTTTAAATTTAATAAGGAAAGAGAAAAACAATAAAATAGCACAAGATTTAAAAATTTTTAGATTTAATGCTCCTTGTTTTCGAAAATTTTGGAGGGAAAACACCAAGGAACACCAAGCTTAAAAATTTTAAGATTAAGACACAAGGAAAACTCAAGAACACCTTAAAGACTCACAAGAACAACAAGAACATGAAGATAGAACACCAAACTTAAAATTTTTAGAAAACCAAAATAAAATTTTTGAAAACTAAAGAAAAATTAGCAAGAAAACACCAAACTTAAAGTTTTAAATTATTTAATAGAAAAATTATTTTTGAAAAAGTTTTAAAAAGAAAAACTTGAATGGGCAACTATTCCCAAGAAAATAGACACATTCAAAAAATCCATGAACCAATTGGAGAAGAAGTATTTTTGAAAAATTTAAGGAACACAAAAAGCATGTAATTAACACCAAACTTAAAACATAAAACTAAACTCAATTAGAAAAACTCAATTATATAAAAAAAATAAAATTTCGAAGAAAAATTTTTGAAAAAGAAAATAAGGATTCTAAAATTTTAACAAGAACAACAATAAAAGACTCAAAGACAAATCACAGATTAATAAAGAAAAATAAAAAATTTTGAAATATTTTTGAAAAGAAAGTAAAAGACTCTGACCCAAAAGACAAAATCTTCCTAATCTAAGCAACAGGATGAACCGTCAGTTGTTCAAACTCGAACAATCCCCGGCAACGGCGCCAAAAACTTGGTGCACGAAAATGTGTATGTCAATGTCAATATTACTATTTCTCACAAATTCGCACAACTAACCAGCAAGTGAACTGGGTCGTCCAAGTAATACCTTACGTGAGTAAGGGTCGAATGCCACGGAGATTGTTGGCTTGAAGCAAGCTATGGTTATCTTATTATTCTTAGTCAGGATACCAACAACAGTGTTTTGTAAGTTCAATTTTGAAAAGCAAAAAGGCATAAAATAAATACTTATTGTGGAATAATGGAGAATATGTTGAAGTTTTGGAGATGCTTTGTCATCTGAATTTTAACTTTTCTCTTGTACTCCTCTTCACACACGCAAGGCTCCTTCCATAGCAAGCTGTATGTATGGTGTCACCGTTGTCAATGGCTACTTTCCATCCTCTCAGTGAAAATGGTCCAAATGCTCTGTCACAGCACGGCTAATCATCTGTTGGTTCTTGATCATGTTGGAATAAGATCCATTGATCCTTTTGCGTCTGTCACTACACTCAACAATCGCGAGTTTGAAGCTCGTTACAGCTATTCAATCCTTGAATCCTACTAGGAATACCACAGACAAGGTTTAGACTTTCCCGATTCTCATGAATGCCGCCATCAATCCTAGCTTATACCACGAAGATTCTGATTAAGAAATCTAAGAGATACTCATTCAATCTGATGTAGAACGGAGGTGGTTGTCAGGCACACGTTCATGGATTGAGGAAGGTGATGAGTGTCACGGATCATCACCTTCTTCATAGTGAAGTGCGAATGAACATCTTAGATAGGAACAAGCGTGTTTGAATGGAAAATAGAAATAATTGCATTAATTCATCGAGACGCTGCAAAGCTCCTCACCCCCAACAATGGAGTTTAGAGACTCATGCCGTCAAAAGGTATAAAGTTCAGATCTAAAAATGTCATGAGGTACAAAATAAATTTCTAAAAGTTGTTTAAATACTAAACCAGTAACCTAGGTTTACAGAAAATGAGTAAACTATGATAGATAGTGCAGAAATCCACTTTTAAGGCCCACTTGGTTTGTGCTGGGGCTGAGACTTAAGCTTCTCACGTGCCTGGGCTGTTTCTGGAGTTGAACGCCAGGTTGTAACCTGTTTCTGGCGTTGAACTCCAACTTGTAACCTGTTTCTGGCACTGAACGCCAGACTACAACATGGAACTGGCGTTGAACGCCAATTTACGTCATCTATCCTTGAGAAAAGTATGGACTATTATATATTGCTGGAAAGCCCTGGATGTCTACTTTCCAACGAAATTTGGAGCGCGCCAATTGGACTCTTGTAGCTCCAAAAAATCCATTCCGAGTGCAGAGAGGTCAGAATCCAACAGCATCATCAATCCTTTTTCAGCCTGAATCAGATTTTTGCTCAGCTCCCTCAATTTCAGCCAGAAAATACCTGAAATTACAGAAAAACACACAAACTCATAGTAAAGTCCAGAAATATGAATTTTGCCTAGAAACTAATGAAAATATACTAAAAACTAACTAAAACATTCTAAAAACTACATGAAATTAACCCCAAAAAGCGTATAAAATATCCACTCATCATACTCCAACAAGAATAGGGCTTCCAACTAATCTACTCCCAGTCAAGGTTTTTATTAAAATTACATAATTTTTCTGATTTAATTTCCTGTTTACCAACTCAAACCATTTTAGAAAACATCTAATTAATAAAATAGCACACCTTTCTGCAACTCGTTGGGAGACGACCTGGGATTCGTACTCCCAGTATTTTAATTCTAATTTTTGTGACAACCCTTCTAAATTGATAAACAGAATTTCGGTTGGTTAAGGACTGTACTTGCAACGTATCTCTTATAATAATTTCTTAACTCGCCAATTTCCGCCACGTCACATATATACTAAAAGTGTGCAACTATCAAAATAAGAGCATCTACAATAGCAAATATATACAGTCATCCCAAAATGATCTAAAATATAAAGTGCAAAATAAAATAAGGTAGCAGAAAACATAAATAGACGTCCAAAAATTCACCACATAAATGTAAACCCCGGTCACGAACGGTGACCTCCCCACACTTTAGAATCAAGCATCGTCCTCGATGCTACTGCTGAAGCTTGGGATGGGGGTCACCAATCGCGCCGGGCTCCTCAGGCTCAGGCTGTGGAACTGGGGCTGGCTGCGGCTCTGGATGTGGCTGTGGATCCTCAGGGGGCTACTGGACCTCGGTGGTAGTCTGTGTCTCTGGAGGTGCATTGGTATGCGAAATTGCTACTCAGGTTGTGAATTGTTGTTTGAAATTGATTCCCTGGCAATGGCACCAAAAACGGATGCACAGAACCATGGTCTAAACATATCTTCACAACTTCGCATAACTAACCAGCAAGTGCACTGGGTCGTCCAAGTAATACCTTACGTGAGTAAGGGTCGAATCCCACGGAGATTGTCGGTATGAAGCAAGCTATGGTCACCTTGTAAATCTCAGTCAGGCGGATATCAAATGGTTATGTAGTTTTCGAAAATAATATAGTAAAATAGGGGTAGAAATACTTATGTAATTCATTGGTGAGAAATTCAGATAAGGGAATGGAGATGCTTTCGTTCCTCTGAACCTCTGCTTTCCTGATATCTTCATCCAATCAGTCTTACTCCTTTCCATGGCTGGCTTTATGTGATACATCACCACTGTCAATGGCTACTTTCGGTCATCTCTCGGGAAAATGATCCAATGCCCTGTCACAGCACGGCTAATCGTCTGGAGGCATCACCCTTGTCAATGGCTTCATCTTATCCTCTCAGTGAAAATGGTCAACGCACCCTGTCACGGCACGGCTATTCATCTGTCGGTTCTCGATCATGCTGGAATAGGATTTACTATCCTTTTGCGTCTGTCACTAACGCCCTGCAATCGCGAGTTTGGAGCTCGTCACAGTCATTCATTCATTGAATCCTACTCGGAATACCACAGACAAGGTTTAGACTTTCCGGATTCTCTTGAATGCTGCCATCATTCTAGCTTACACCACGAAGATTCTGGTTAGGAGATCTAAGAGATACTCATTCAGTCGAAGGTAGAACGGAAGTGGTTGTCAGGCACGCGTTCATAGGGAATGATGATGATTGTCACGTTCATCACATTCAGGTTGAAGTGCGAATGAATATCTTAGAAGCGAAATAAGATGAATTGAATAGAAAACAGTAGTACTTTGCATTATTCTTTGAGAAACAGCAGAGCTCCACACCTTAATCTATGGAGTGTAGAAACTCTACCGTTTGAAAATACATAAGTGAATAGAGGGTAGGCATGGCCGAGTGGCCAGCCCCCAAAACGTGATCAATAGATCAAAAGATAATCCAAAGATTGTCAAAAAAACTTGTAAAATGTCCTATTTATAATAAACTAGCTACTAGGGTTTACATGAGTAAGTAATTGATGCATAAATCCACTTCCGGGGCCCACTTGGTGTGTGCTTGGGCTGAGCTTGAGTGTTGCACGTGTAGAGGTCCTTCTTGGAGTTGAACGCCAGCTTTTGTGCCAGTTTGGGCATTCAACTCTGGTTTTGGCTCCTTTTCTGGCGCTGGACGCCAGATTTGGGCAGAAAGCTGGCGTTGAACGCCAGTTTACATCGTTTATTCTTGGCCAAAGTATGGACTATTATATATTTCTGGAAATCCCTGGAAGTCTACTTTCCAACGCAATTGGAAGCGCACCATTTCGAGTTCTGTAGCTCCAGAAAATCCACTTTGAGTGCAGGGAGGTCAGAATCCAACAGCATCAGTAGTCCTTCTTCAACCTCTGAATCTGATTTCTGCTCAAGTCCCTCAATTTCAGCCAGAAAATACCTGAAATCACAGAAAAACACACAAACTCATAGTAAAGTCCAGAAATGTGAATTTAACATAAAAACTAATGAAAACATCCCTAAAAGTAACTAGATCCTACTAAAAACATACTAAAAACAATGTCAAAAAGCGTATAAATTATCCGCTCATCACAACACCAAACTTAAATTGTTGCTTGTCCCCAAGCAACTGAAAGTCAAATAGGATAAAAAGAAGAGAATATACTATAAATTCCAAACTATCAATGAAGCATAGCTCCAATTAAATGAGCGGGACTTATAGCTTTTTGCCTCTTGAATAGTTTTGGCATCTCACTTTATCTATTGAGGTTCAGAATGATTGGCATCTATAGGAACTCAGAGTTCAGATAGTGTTATTAATTCTCCTAGTTCAGTATGATGATTCTTGAACACAACTTCTTTATGAGTCTTGGCCGTGGCCCTAAGCACTTTGTTTTCCAGTATTACCACCGGATACATAAATGCCACAGACACATAATTGGGTGAACCTTTTCAGATTGTGACTCAGCTTTGCTAAAGTCCCCAATTAGAGGTGTCCAGGGTTCTTAAGCACACTCTTTTTTGCTTTGGACCTTGACTTTAACCGCTCAGTCTCAAGTTTTCACTTGACACCTTCACGCCACAAGCACATGGTTAGGGACAGCTTGGTTTAGCCACTAAGACCAGGATTTTATTCCTTTAGGCCCTCCTATCCACTGATGCTCAAAGCCTTGGGATCTTTTTTTATTTTCCCTTGCCTTTTGGTTTTAAGGGTTATTGGCTTTTTACTCTTGCCTCTTGGTTTTAAGAGCTTTTGGCTTTTTCTGCTTGCTTTTTCTCTTTTTTTTCTATATATATATTTTTTTCTTCGCCTATTTTTTTTTCTTTTTTTTTCTGCAAGCTTTGTTCTTTGCTGCTTTTTCTTGCTTCAAGAATCATTTTTATGATTTTTCAGATTATCAAATAACATGTTTCCTAGTCATCATTCTTTCAAGAGCCAACATATTTAACATTCTCAAACAACAACTTCAAAAGACATATGCACTGTTCAAGCATACATTCAGAAAACAAGAAGCATTGTCACCACATCAATATAATTAAGCTAAGTTCAAGGATAAATTCGAAACTCATGTACTTCTTGTTCTTTTGAATTAAAACATTTTTCATTTAAGAGAGGTGATGGATTCATAGGACATTTATAACTTTAAGACAAAGTTACTAACTACTAATGATCATGTAATTAAGACACAAACACAGATAAGCACATAACATAGAAAACGAAAAATAGAAGAAATAAGAACAAGGAATGAATCCACCTTAGTGATGGTGGCGTTTCCTTCTTGAGGAACCAATAATGTCCTTGAGCTCTTCTATGTCTCTTCCTTGTCTTTGTTGCTCCTCCCTCATTGCTTTTTGATCTTCTCTTATTTCATGAAGCATGATGGAGTGCTCTTGATGTTCCACCATTAGTTGCTTCCAATAATTGTGTGGAAGAAAATGTATCCCTTGAGGTATCTCAGGGATCTCTTGATTTGCAGTCAAATGTTCTACCACTGAGCTATAGACCCTTGATGGAAGCTTTTGTCTTCCCTTTCCTCTTTCTAGAGGTTTCTCTGGCCTTAGGTGGCATCAATGGTTATGGAAAAAAAAAACAAAAAAGCTTATGCTTTTACCACACCAAACTTAGGATGTTGCTCGCCCTCGAGCAAAAGAAGAAAGAATAGAAGAAGAAGAAGATATGGAGGAGATAGAGGGATCTGTGTATGGATGTGAGTGGTGAATGGAGAACAGAAGGGATGGTCATGAATGGAGAGAGAGATGGTGAGGTGGGTGGGGATCCTGTGGGATTCACAGATCCTGAGATGATCCTGTGGTGTCCACAGATCTTGAGGTGATCCTGTGGTGTCCACAGATCCTGAGGTGTCAAGGCATTTACATCCCTGCACCAATTTAGGCATGCAAAATGCCCTTGCACACAACTCTGGGCGTTCAGCACCAGGTTGGTGCCCATTTTGGGTGTTCAACGCCCATTTGTTGCCATTTCTGGCGTTGAACGCCAGAACCATGCTTGTTCTGGGCGTTCAGCACCAGGATGCTGCCCATTTTGGGCGTTCAGCGCCAGAACCATGCTCTGTTCTGGCGTTGAACGCCAGGCAGATGCTCCTCCAGGGTGTGATTTTTCTTCTGCTGTTTTTGATTCCGTTTTCAATTTTTATATTTATTTTGTGACTCCACATGATCATGAACCTAAGAAAACATGAAAAACAAGAATAATAGGGTTAGATAAATAAACATTGGGTTGCCTCCCAACAAGCGCTTCTTTAATGTCAATAGCTTGACAGTGGGCTCTCATGGAGTCTCACAGATGTTCAGAGCATTGTTGAGACTCTCCAACACCAAACTTAGAGTTTGGATATGGGAGTTCAACACCAAACTTAGAGTTTGGTTGTGGCCTCCCAACACCAAACTTAGAGTTTGACTGTGGGGTCTTGGGTTGACTCTGCTTTGAGAGAAGCTTTTCATGCTTCCTCTCCATGGTTGCAGAGGGAGATCCTTGAGTTTTAAACACAAGGGAGTCCTCATTCCATTGAAGGACTAGTTCACCTCTGTCAATATCAATCACAGCTCTTGCTGTGGCCAGAAAAGGTCTTCCTAGGATGATAGATTCATCCTCTTCCTTTCCAGTATCCAGGACTATGAAATCAGCAGGGATGTAAAGGCCTTCAACCTTTACTAACACGTCCTCTACTTGTCCATAAGCCTGTTTTCTTGAACTGTCTGCCATCTCTAATGAGATTTTAGCAGCTTGCACCCCATAGATTCCTAGTTTCTCTATTACAGAGAGGGGCATGAGGTTTATTCCTGAACCAAGGTCACACAGAGCCTTAAAGATCATGGTGCCTATGGTACAGGGTGTTATGAACTTTCCAGGATCCTGTCTCTTCTGAGGCAATGTCAGTTGATCCAGATCACTTAGTTCATTGATGAACAAGGGAGGTTCAACTTCCCAAGTATCAATGCCAAATAATTTGGCATTCAGCTTCATGATTGCACCAAGAAACTTGGCAGTTTGCTCTTCAATAACATCCTCATTCTCTTCAGAAGAGGAATACTCATCAGAGCTCATGAAGGGCATAAGGAGGTTCAATGGAATCTCTATGGTCTCTAGATGAGCCTCAGAGTCCTTTGGTTCCTCAGAGGGAAGCTCCTTATTGATCACTGGACGTCCCAGGAGGTCTTCCTCCTTGGGATTCACGTCCTCCTCTCCTTCTTTGGGTTCGGCCATGGTGCTTATGTCAATGGCCTTGCACTCTCCTTTTGGATTCTCTTCTGTATTGCTTGGGAGAGTACTAGGAGGGATTTCAGTGATCCTTTTACTCAGCTGGCCCACTTGTGCTTCCAAATTTCTAATGGAAGACCTTGTTTCATTCATGAAACTCACAGTGGCCTTGGATAGATCAGAGACTAAGTTTGTTAAATTAGAAGTATTTTGTTCAGAGTTCTCTGTCTGTTGCTGAGTGGATGATGGAAAAGGTTTATTATTGTTAAACCTGTTTCTTCCACCATTATTAAAGCCTTGTTGAGGCTTTTGATCCTTCCATGAGAAATTTGGATGATTTCTCCATGATGAGTTATAGGAGTTTCCATAAGGATCACCTAAATAATTCACCTCTGCTATTGCAGGGTTCTCAGGATCATAGGCTTCTTCTTCATAAGAAGCCTCTTGAGTACTGTTGGATGCAGCTTGCATTCCATTCAGACTCTAAGAAATCATATTGACTTGCTGAGTCAATATTTTATTCTGAGCCAATATGGCATTCAGAGTATCAACTTCAAGAACTCCCTTCTTCATAGGCGTCCCATTATTCACAGGATTCCTTTTAGAAGTGTACATGAACTGGTTATTAGCAACCATGTTAATGAGTTCTTGAGCTTCTGCAGGCATTTTCTTTAGGTGAATGGATCCAACTGCAGAAGTGTCCAGTGACATCTTTGATAGCTCAGATAAACCATCATAGAATATATCCAGGATGGTCCATTCTGAAAGCATGTCAAAAGGACACTTTTTGGTCAACTGTTTGTATCTTTCCCAAGCTTCATAGAGGGATTTACCTTCTTTCTATTTGAAAGTTTGAACATCCACTCTAAGCTTGCTCAGCTTTTGAGGAGGAAAGAACTTGGCTAAGAAAGCCGTGACCAGCTTATCCCAAGAGTTCAGGCTATCTTTAGGTTGAGAGTCCAACCATATTCTAGGTCTGTCTCTTACAGCAAAAGGGAAAAGCATGAGCCTGTAGACTTCAGGATCTACTCCATTAGTCTTAACAGTATCACATATCTGCAAGAATTCAGTTAAGAACTGAAAAGGATCTTCAGATGGAAGTCCATGAAACTTGCAGTTCTGCTGCATCAGAGAAACTAATTGAGATTTCAGCTCAAAGTTGTTTGCTCCAATGGCAGGAATGGAGATGCTTCTTCCATGTAAAGTGGAATTAGGTGCAGTAAAGTCACCAAGCATCCTCCTTGCATTATTATTATTTTCGGCTGCCATCTCCTCTTCCTGTTCAAAAATTTCTGAAAGGTTATCTCTGGATTGTTGTAATTTAGCTTCTCTTAATTTTCTCTTCAGAGTCCTTTCAGGTTCTGGATCTGCTTCAACAAGAATTTTCTTGTCCTTGCTCCTGCTCATATGACAAAGAAGAGGGCACAGAAAAAATAATAATAATAATATGGATCCTTTATACCACAGTATAGGGATTCCTTTGTGAGTGGAAGAAAAGAGGGAGACAAGGAATGTAATGTAATGGAAGAAACACAACTGTGAAGAGGGTTGAGATGTGAGATGAGATGTTAATAGATGAATAAATAAATAGAATAAGATGGGAGAGGGAGAATTTTTGAAAATAATTTTTGAAAAAGGGTTAGTGATTTTCGAAATAGTTTTTGAAAAAGGTTAGTAAATTTTTTTTTTCGAAAATAAAAATAAAATAATTAGTTAATTAAAAAGAAATTTTGAAAAAGGGGGAAGATATTTTCAAAAATTAGAGAGAGAGAGTTAGTTAGGTGGTTTTGAAAAAGATAAGAAACAAACAAAAAGTTAGTTAGTTAGTTGAAACAAATTTGAAAAGATAAGAAGTTAGGAAGTTAGAAAAGATATTTTTGAAATCAAATTTTTGAAAAAGATAAGATAAGAAGATATTTTGAAAAGATATGATTGAAATTAGTTTTTGAAAAAGATTTGATTTTTAAAATCACAATTAATGACTTGATTCACAAGAAATCACAAGATATGATTCTAGAACTCAAAGTTTGAATCTTTCTTAACAAGTAAGTAACAAACTTGAAATTTTTGAATCAAAACATTAATTGATTATGTTATTTTTGAAAATTTAATATAAAAATAAGAAAAAGATTTTTGAAAAATATTTTTGGAATTTTCGAAAATAACTAAGAAATTTGAAAAAGATTTTGAAAAAGATAAGATTTTCAAATTGAAAATTTGATTTGACTCATAAGAAACAACTTGATTTTAAAAATTTTTGAAAAAGTCAACTCAAATTTTCGAATTTGATGAGAGAAAAAGGGAAAGATATTTTTTTGATTTTTTTGAATTTTTAATGATGAGAGAGAAAAAAAAACATGAAAATTATGCAATGCATGAGAATTTTAGATCAAAACATGTGATGCATGCAAGAATGCTATGAATGTCAAGATGAATACCAAGAACACTATGAATGTCAAGATGAACACCAAGAACATATTTTTGAAAAATTTTTAATGCAAGGAAAACATGCAAGACACCAAACTTAGAATTCTTTAATGCTTAGACACTAAGAATTCAAGAATGCATATGAAAAACACCATACAACACAAAACAAAAAATCATCAAGATCAAACAAGAAGACTTACCAAGAACAACTTGAAGATCATGAAGAACACTATGAATGCATGAAATTTTCGAAAAATGCAAGATGCACATGCAATTGACACCAAACTTATAACATGACACATGACTCAAACAAGAAACACAAAAATATTTGGTTTTTATGATTTTCTAAATTTTTTGGATTTTTATTTTATATTTTTCGAAAAACTATTTTGGAAAAGAAAAATAAGGATTCCAAAATTTTTAATATGAATTCCAGGAATCTTATGCTCTAAAGCTCCAATCAAAAGGTCAGGCATGGCTTAATAGCCAGCCAAGCTTTAGTATATAATTACATGGACTGGAGTGGTTAGTTGAATACCAATCCCAAAGCAGTTTGGGTATGGCTTTACAGCCAAATAGGATTCAACATGTTTCATGAAACACTAGAATTCATTCTTAAAAATTTTGAAACCATAGAATAATTTATTTTTGAAAACATTATTTTTATTATTATATTTAATTTTTTTTTCGAAAACAAAAGAAAAATTTTTGAAAGATTTTTGAAAAATTTTTGAAAACAAAACAAAAAGAAAATTACCTAATCTAAGCAACACGATGAACCGTCAGTTGTCAATACTCGAACAATCCCCGGCAACGGCGCCAAAAACTTGGTATGCGAAATTGCTACTCAGGTTGTGAATTGTTGTTCGAAATTGATTCCATGGCAATGGCACCAAAAACGGATGCACAGAACCATGGTCTAAACATATCTTCACAACTTCGCATAACTAACCAGCAAGTGCACTGGGTCGTCCAAGTAATACCTTACGTGAGTAAGGGTCGAATCCCACGGAGATTATCGGTATGAAGCAAGCTATGGTCACCTTGTAAATCTCAGTCAGGCGGATATCAAATGGTTATGTAGTTTTCGAAAATAATATAGTAAAATAGGGGTAGAAATACTTATGTAATTCATTGGTGAGAAATTCAGATAAGGGAATGGAGATGCTTTCGTTCCTCTGAACCTCTGCTTTCCTGCTATCTTCATCCAATCAGTCTTACTCCTTTCCATGGCTGGCTTTATGTGATACATCACCACTGTCAATGGCTACTTTCGGTCATCTCTCGGGAAAATGATCCAATGCCCTGTCACGGCACGGCTAATCGTCTGGAGGCATCACCCTTGTCAATGACTTCATCTTATCCTCTCAGTGAAAATGGTCAACACACCCTGTCACGGCACGACTATTCATCTGTCAGTTCTCGATCATGCTGGAATAGGATTTACTATCCTTTTGCGTCTGTCACTAACGCCCTGCAATCGCGAGTTTGGAGCTCGTCACAGTCATTCATTCATTGAATCCTACTCGGAATACCACAGACAAGGTTTAGACTTTCCGGATTCTCTTGAATTCCGCCATCATTCTAGCTTACACCACGAAGATTCTGGTTAGGAGATCTAAGAGATACTCATTCAGTCGAAGGTAGAACGGAAGTGGTTGTCAGGCACGCGTTCATAGGGAATGATGATGATTGTCACATTCATCACATTCAGGTTGAAGTGCGAATGAATATCTTAGAAGCGAAATAAGATGAATTGAATAGAAAACAGTAATACTTTGCATTAATCTTTGAGGAACAGCAGAGCTCCACACCTTAATCTATGGAGTGTAGAAACTCTACTGTTTGAAAATACATAAGTGAATAGAGGGTAGGCATGGCCGAGTGGCCAGCCCCCAAAACGTGATCAATAGATCAAAAGATAATCCAAAGATTGTCAAAAAGACTTGTAAAATGTCCTATTTATAATAAACTAGCTACTAGGGTTTACATGAGTAAGTAATTGATACATAAATCCACTTCCAGGGCCCACTTGGTGTGTGCTTGGGCTGAGCTTGAGTTTTGCACGTGTAGAGGTCCTTCTTGGAGTTGAACGCCAGCTTTTGTGCCAGTTTGGGCGTTCAACTCTGGTTTTGGCTCCTTTTCTGGCGCTGGACGCCAGATTTGGGCAGAAAGCTGGCGTTGAACGCCAGTTTACGTCGTCTATTCTTGGCCAAAGTATGGACTATTATATATTTATGGAAAGCCCTGGAAGTCTACTTTCCAACGCAATTGGAAGCGCGCCATTTCTAGTTCTGTAGCTCCAGAAAATCCACTTTGAGTGTAGGGAGGTCAGAATCCAACAGCATCAGTAGTCCTTCTTCAACCTCTGAATCTGATTTCTGCTCAAGTCCCTCAATTTCAGCCAGAAAATACCTGAAATCACAGAAAAACACACAAACTCATAGTAAAGTCCAGAAATGTGAATTTAACATAAAAACTAATGAAAACATCCCTAAAAGTAACTAGATCCTACTAAAAATATACTAAAAATAATGTCAAAAAGCGTATAAATTATCCGCTCATCATGCATCCTGATGGATCGGCTCCTCAGCCAGCTCCTCCTCCTGATCCTGCTCATCGGAAGCTGGAGAGTATGGGAGCGGCGGTAGCTCAATGCCCTGTGATACAAACACTAGGTCGATGCGATCGAGACGTCGCATGACACGACGCTCGAAGCGCTCCATGAAGCGAAGAAGGTGCTGCACCAACAGATAAGTCGGCTCAGGTACTAGTGGTAGTGGTGGTAAGGATACTGCAGCTGCTGAAGTAGAAGGGGGTCCTGCGACTGCTGCTAACGATGAGGGCTGAGCTGCCTCCTCCACTGCTCTGGCTTGTGAACGGCATTTGGGTGGGGGCTTCTCGTGCACCCACCCACCCCATGGAATGGTGGTCTCCTTGTCATCGTCATCTGGGGGTGGTGGTGTCACATCATCATCCTCCCACGGGACACCTGCCAGCTCGATCATGCTGGTGACCAGTGTAGGGAAGGGTAGCAAGCCGCGAATATGAGCTCTCTACATACTATGTCTGACCAGTCGGGGGAAATTTACCTCCTTCCCTTCCATCACACACCCAATCAGAACCAGCATATCCATCGGGATCTCTGAAAAGTGAATGCTGCCAGGTCTTGTCCTCCCTCGTCAGATAAGCAAAGCGCATCCCCTTAGGCTTTTTGTTGTTCGAATCCATCACCCAGGGAGCGTCAGGAGTAGCAATCATGCGCTTAAGCACTTCATAGTCAAAGGTCATGGAGAGGATAGCTACCTCTGCCTGCCTATAGGCACAGGTCTCATCAGGACGATGGTGGCAAAGCAGTGTATCTCCAATAGCTTCCTCAGTGATCATAATCTCTCTACCCTTCAGCTGAACTGAATAAATATTGGCTCGAAAGAAGTTGCAATAAAATTCTCTCACCCATGAAGTGTTCACCCTCCCCAAATCTCTATCAACAAAGTCCAATCCTAACTCCAGAATTCGGGTGTTAATGGCACACCTCACATCATTGGGAAGAAGCAGTTTCTTCTCAATGTTCAGATTTTTCTTCTGGAAGTCGGAGAAGTGAAGCTCACAGTAGAGGTTTGGGAATTTGATTGAGTCAGTGGGTGGTAGAAACTGGTTTTCCCTATACACCTCATTCAGTAGATTCTTAGCATAATTTGCATAGGGAGAGGGGGTAGAGGTCTTAGAGCGCTTCCTCTTTTTGGAAGTAGTGGCTATAGGCTTTTCTTTGTCCGACATCCTGAAAAATAGAGATGATACAATATAAGCAGATAGCCAAATGGATACAAAGCACTCAAAGCAAAGCATATTCATGAAGTGAATCAAAGAAAGGAGATTTCTTGGAATACAAGCAAACAGAATTCAGAATGCAAGCCAAACTTCAAACCAAGAATTCAAACCATATTTTGCACATTACTTGTTCATCGAGCTTAGGAAACACCATATCCGAAATAATGATAAAAAGAGTTAGGTTGAAAACCAAAAGAAGTTAGTTAGTTAAACAAGTTAAAGTTAGAAATCAGTTTGAAAATCAGTGATATGGTGGTTACTAGCTCAATTCAAAAGAGAATGCACAAAATAAGAATATAAGCACGTTCATAATCATAAAATGCATCAAGTCATTGATGATGAAATATGGTATAGCTTGAAAATAACTAATATGGAACAAACCATCAATCAATGCAAGGATCACTAGAGTTATGTGAATTGGTGTTGGTATAGTCAAAACATTAAAGGATGAATCAATCAAGCAGAGTTCAACACCAAATTTAATGAGCTATGAAAGTTACAAGAATTGAGATGAGATTTGAAAAATGCATGCACTATGTGATCAAGGGTGAATTGGGCATAAAGGAATTGAATCACAGTGGCCATATAGGTAGAAGAAATCATCAATCTTGTGAAGCAAGCAAATTAGGCCCAATCCCAAATGAAAACCAAGTTTATGGTCAATCTGAAAGTTTACTTAATCATGCAATGCATATATGCAAGTTAGCATTGCAAGCAAGCAAGGAGTATTAGAGGCATGACCAAGGAACCTGTTCTTGAGGAATTTTCAAAACCATTTGGATGACACAATTCTATTTGACACAGAAATCATCAAATAGAAGTTTGTTACATCCATCAAACAATGTCAATTCAAGAAATATGGTTAAGAAAAATTCGGCAGCATTTCAGCAGTACATTGGCTAAATCCCAAATTTAAACAGTCAAATCAGATTCCATATGAATTCATCAAAAGTCAAAAGCACAAAAATCATGTATGAATTCATATGAATGGGGCAATCAAGCCAATAGTGCAGCAACAAAGCATTAGAAAGCGAATTAAAATAAATCAGCCAGCAAGCAGTTATGAATAAGCGAGCAACCAGTATCCATGAGCAAAGCATTACTCAATAATTGCAAGCCAGGCATACAGCACAAGCAAAGCAATGAAACAGAGCAATTGCACACAGCAGCAAAAATTCAGATAAACCTAAATCCACTACTCAGCCTAGATTCGCTAACCACCTAAGTTAAACTAAACTAACTAACTAAGCTAATCTAACTAAACTAACAAAATTATCATAAAGCGGTAAAAGGGAAGCAGAACAGGGGAAGCAGAAACCTAGGGAGACCGAGACTGAATGGGGCGGATGAATGGAAGGTGCAGCAGAGAGAAGTGAGTTGGCCAGAGCGGACGGCGGTCTGGTGGCACCGTGGAGCTTGCGTCGGCGACAATGGGGTCGCGGCTGTGCTCCTGGCGGAGCAGGGGCTGGCTGCGAGAGAGAACAGAGAAGAGAGGATTGAATGGGAGAGAAGGAGATAGCAAGGGAGGAGGGAGTGAGGGCGCACATGGCGACGGCGGCGGTGGTGTGCCGGAGGGCTCGCCGGAGTGCTGGTGGTTGCAGGGGTGATGGTTGGCAATGGAGGGAAATGGAACGTTGGAGATGAAGGGGATGAGCGGGGGTTGCGTGAATGCGCTAGGGCTTCGCGTCCCTGGTTAAATGGGATTTTTAAATCCACGCGGGCGCGCACCGTGCGCATCTGCGTGGGTGACAGAAATAGGGAAGTGGCGCGGTAGCGCCATTCGCGCCTACGCGTAGTTGGGAGAATTGGGGATCGGCGCGGACGCATACAGTGCGCGTCTGCGCGGGTGTGCTGGGCCAGAGGCACAAAAGAGGCCCAGAGTTGGCACAACCATCGGGTCCTTTGGCCTGGGTGATGCTAAAACGCATCGACGCGCGTGCGCACTGTGCGCTTCCGCGTGGATGGCTTGAACTTATGGAATGGACGCGGAGGCGCCAAGCACGCCAACGCGTGGGAAGTGAAACAAGGAGTGGCGCGAACGCGTGTGGCGTGTGTCCGCGTGGGTCGAGACACAGAGTTGGTCCAAAAGTGGCACAACTCTCTGGTCCTTGGCCCTGAGTGTCGAAATGTATAGCCGATGCATGCGCGCTTTGTGCTTGCGCGTGGCTTGGTTTTTTTTTTTTATGAGCATCAAAGAGAGCTTATAACCTTCCTATCCTCCTCTAAAATTTTAAAACTAGCTAAAGTGCAAAATCAAGCATATTTTTATGATATAGGGAATTTTTCAAACAAATTGAGGAAACTTGCAAGCCATGCAAAAACTCAAATTCAAAGAATCATCCCTAATTAAAGCATAAAATGTATAGACACCTTAACAAGCAAAGCGAAATGTACCAAGAAGCAAGGGATTTATATACAATGGAACTCAATTCATTCATTTGTTATATCTACAAGAAAATGGAAAGAGTTTACCATGGTGGGGTGTCTCCCACCAAGCACTTTTGGTTTAAGTCCTTAAGTTGGACATTTGAGAGGCTTCTTGTCAAGGTGGCTTATGTTTGTACCCATCCTTGAACCTCCAAGAGTGCTTGTCCTCCAATCGATTGTCAGAAGTTCCAACCATCTTCATTAAGCTTTGGTGAGCTCCTCTCCAAGACGCGAGCTCCCAAAATTGATTTTCATAAGCTAATCCAGGATCCCTGATGGGCGAATAATTTATATGCTTTTTGGCATTGTTTTTAGGTAGTTTTTAATATGTTTTAGTCACTTTTTATTATATTTTTATTAGTTTTTAAATAAAAATCACATTTCTGGACTTTACTATGAGTTTGTGTATTTTTTTGTAATTTCAGGTATTTTCTGGCTGAAATTGAGGGAGCTGAGCAAAAATCTTATTCAAGCTGAAAAAGGACTGCTGATGCTGTTGGATTATGACCTCCCTGCACTCGGAATATATTTTTTGGAGCTATAAGATTCCAATTGGTGTGATCTTAATTGCGTTGGAAAGTATACATCCAGGGCTTTCCAGCAATATATAATAGTCCATACTTTGCTCAAGGATAGATGACGTAAACTAGCGTTCAACGCCAGTTCCATGTTGCATTCTGGCGTTAAACGCCAGAAACAGGTTACAAGTTGGATTTAAACGCCAGAAAGAGGTTACAACCTGGCGTTTAACTCTAGAAAAAGCCTAGGCACATGTAAAGCTCAAGTCTCAGCCCCAGCACACACCAAGTGGGCCCCAGAAGTGGGTTTCTGCACTATCTATCTTAGTTTACTCATTTTTTGTAAACCTAGGTCACTAGTTTAGTATTTAAACAACTTTTAGAGATTTATTTTGCACCTCATGACATTTTTAGATCTAAACTTTGTACTCTTTGACGGCATGAGTCTCTAAACTCCATTGTTGTGGGTAAGGAGCTCTGCTGTGTCTCGATGAATTAATGCAATTATTTCTGTTTTCTATTCAAACACGCTTGTTTCTATCTAAGACGTTCATTCGCACTTCAATATGATGGATGTTATGATCCGTGACATTCATCACCATTCTCAACCTACGAACGCGTGACTGACAACCACCTCCGTTCTACCTTTGATTGAATGAGTATCTCTTGGATTCCTTAATCAGAATCTTCGTGGTATATGCTAGAATCCATTGGCAGCATTCTTGAGAATCCGGAAAGTCTAAACCTTGTCTGTGGTATTCCGAGTAGGATTCAGGGATTGAATGACTGTGACGAGCTTCAAACTCACAAGGGTTGGGCGTAGTGACAGACGCAAAAGGATCAATGGATTCTATTCCAGCATGAGTGAGAACCGACAGATGATTAGCCGTGTGGTGATAGCGCACCTGGACCATTTTCACTGAGAGGACGGATGGTAGCCATTGACAACGGTGATCCACCAATACACAGCTTGCCATAGGAGGAACCTTGCGTGCATGAAGAAGAAGACATGGGAAAAGCAGAGATTCTGAAGACAAAAAATCTCTAAAACTCCAACATATTCTCCATTACTGCATAACAAGTATTTAATTCATGCTCTTTTATTTTTCGCAATCCAAATTGATAATTATAATTGATATCCTGACTAAGAATTATAAGATAACCATAGATTACTTCAAGCCAACAATCTCCGTGGGATTCGACCCTTACTCACGTAAGGTATTACTTGGACGACCCAGTGCACTTGCTGGTTAGTGGTACGAGTTGTGAAAAGTGTGATTTACAATTTGTGCACCAAGTTTTTGGCGCCGTTGCCGGGGATTGTTCAAGTTTGGACAACTGACGGTTTATTTTGTTGCTTAGATTAGAAAAAATTTTTCTTTTTGGTTTAGAGTCTTCTATTATTGTTTTTGGTTGAAATTTTTTTAAATCCTTATTTTCTCTTTTTAAATTTTTCAAAAATTTTATAAACTGATAATTGAGTTTTTCTGTTTGAGTTTAGTTTCATATTCTAAGTTTGGTGTCAATTGCATGTTTTTATTTTCTTTTAAATTTTCGAATTTGTGTTCATTGTTCTTTCTTAATCTTCAAGTTGTTCTTATTTATTTTCCTTGTTTGATCTTTAGTTTTTCTTGTTTTGTGATTTTTCTTGTTTTTCTTGTGCATTTTTGAATTATTAGTATCCAAAAAAAAATAAAAATAAAATATTTTATACATTAAATACCTTATTAAAACACATTAAATTTATAGCTCAATTGGCTAGAGCGTTGTGCTTATGTTCTTGGTAATTGGCTATCTTCTTTTTAAAACTTTTTTTTTTAAAAAATAATTTTTCTTTGATTAAATCTTGTGCCACACTTTAAGTTTGGTGTTCTCTTGTTAAATTTTCTTTAGTTTTCGAAAATTTTATTTTGGTTTTCTAAAAATTTTAAGTTTGGTGTTCTTTTTTTTTATGTTCTTAAGTCCTTTGAGTCTTTGAATTTCTGTTCTTCATGTTCTTATGAATCTTCAAGGTGTTCTTGAGTCTTTCTTGTATTTTGATCTTAAAATTTTTATGTTTGGTGTTCCTTGGTGTTTCTCCTCAAAATTTTTGAAAATAAGGAGCATTAGATCTAAAAATTTTAAGTTTTGTATCTTTTTATTGTTTTTCTCTTTCCTCATTGAATTCAAAAATATCTTTTTCCTTTATTTTAATTGATTTTTCGAATTTTCCTTTTAAAAATTCATATTTTATTTTAAAATTTTTATTTTATCTTATCTTAAGTTTTAAAATTTCAAAATTCAAATCTTTTTCAAAAAAAATCATATCTTTTTCAAAAACTTATCTTATCTTATTTCAAATTTCAAATTTCAAAATTTAATTTTCAAATTTAAAATCTAATTTTCAAAACTTTTTAATTTAGATTCCTTATCCTCTCTTACCTAGCTTATCTTATCTTTTCTAATCTCAAATCTTTTAATCAAATCTTTTTCATATCTTTTCTTTTTAATTTTATTTTCTTACAAGTATCTTTAATTTTAGGACATATCTTTTTCAAAACTTCCTAACCAATTTCTCTCTCTTCATTTTTTTTTCGAAAATCCTCACCCACATCTTTTTCAAATCTTTTTAATTAATTAATTTAGTTTTCAATTTTCTTTTATTTCTTTTTTTTCTAATTTTCGAAATTATAGTCAATTTTTCATTTATTTTATTTTATTTTATTTTATTTTATTTTAATTTCAGTTTTCAAAAAAAAAATTATTTGCAATCCACATCTTCTCCCTTTCTCCATCATGGACCTAAGTGGAAATGAACAGTCTAGAAGGACTCTGGGGTCATATGCTAACCCCACTACTGCTGCATATGGGAGTAGCATCTGTATACCTCCCATCAAAGCAAGCAGTTTTGAGCTAAATCCTCAGCTCATTGTCATGGTGCAGCAAAACTATCAGTATTCTGGTCTTCCGAAAGAATAACCTACTGAGTTTCTGGCACAATTCTTGCAAATTGCTGACACAGTACATGACAAGGAGGTAGATCAGGATGTATACAGACTTCCGTTTGCTGTAAAAGATCAAGCTAAAAGGTGGTTAAATAACCAACCTACAGCAAGCATAAGGACATGGAAACAATTATCAGACAAATTCCTGAATCAATATTTCCCTCCAAAAAGGATGACACAGCTAAGGCTAGACATCCAAGGCTTTAAACAAGAGGATGATGAATCCCTTTATAATGCCTGGGAGAGGTACAGAGGGATGCTATAGAAATGCCCCTCTAAAATGTTTTCAGAGTGGGTGCAATTAGACATCTTCTACTATGGGCTTACAGAAGGAGCTCAGATGTCCCTAGACCACTCAGCTGGTGGATCTATACACATGAGGAAAACTATTGAAGAGGCTCAAGAGCTTATTGATATAGTTGCTAGAAACCAGCATCTGTACATAAGTAATGGGTCCTCCATAAAAGAAGAAGCCAAAGTAGTATCTACTGAAATTGGTCCTCCAGAACAAGTTGCTGAACTCAATCAACAATTGTGCTTTCTAACAAAACAGCTAGCAGAATTCAAGGAGATGCTACAAGACACTAAAAATGCTAATAAAAATATGGAGGCACAATTGAATCAGACAAAACAGCAGTTATCAAAGCAGATAACAGAAGAGTTCCAAGCAGTTCAATTAAGAAGTGGGAAAACATTAAATACCTCACTTCAGAGCAGTAGAAAGCCAAGAAAAGAACAACTGACAGAGGATGAGCAAAATATTATCCAAAATCCCTCTGAGGATAGTAAGGGCAGAGAGGAACAACTCTGGCATTCAAATGCCAGAAAAGGATGCAAGGTTGGCGTTAAACTCCCAACCCACGCACAGTTCTGGCGTTCAAACGCCAGGAACAGGCAAGGAGCTGGCGTCAAACGCCCAATGGAAGCTCAGTTCTAGCGTTCAAACGCCAGAAACAGGTAGGAAGTTGGCGTCCAACGCCAATCAAGCTTCCAACCCTGGCATTCAAAAGCCAGTGAGGGATCAGACACACACAAGTGCTAATAACAACCCCTCTAAAAAGGCTTCTCCAACCACTTCTGTAGGAAATAAACCTGCAGCAACCAAGGTTGAGGAATACAAAGCCAAGATGCCTTATCCTCAAAACTCTGCCAAGAGGAGCAGGATAAGCAATTTGCTCACTTTGCAGACTACCTCAGGACTCTTGAAATAAAGATTCCGTTTACAGAGGCACTTGAGCAAATACCCTCTTATGCCAAGTTCATGAAAGAGATCTTGAGTCATAAGAAGGATTGGAGAGAAACTGAAAGAGTTCTCCTCACTGAAGAATGCAGTGCAGTCATTTTGAAAAGCTTCCCAGAAAAGCTTAAAGATCCTGGGAGCTTTATGATACCATGCATATTAGAGGGTGATTGCACCAAGACAGCTTTATGTGATCTTGGGGCAAGCATCAACCTAATACGTGCATCCACTATCAGAAAGCTTGGTTTAACTGAAGAAGTCAAACCAACCCGGATATGTCTCCAACTTGCTGATGGCTCCATTAAATACCCATCAGGCGTGATTGAAGACATGATTGTCAGGGTTGGGCCATTCGCCTTCCCCACTGAATTTGTAGTGCTGGAAATGGAGGAGCACAAGAGTGCTACTCTCATTCTAGGAAGACCTTTCCTAGCAACTGGACGAACTCTCATTGATGTCCAAAAGGGGGAAGTAACCCTGAGAGTCAATGAGGATGAGTTTAAGTTGAATGCTGTCAAAGCCATGCAGCATCCAGACACACCAAAAGACTGCATGAAAGTTGATCTTATTGACTCTTTGGTAAAGGAGATCATCATGGCTGAGAGTCTCGAATCAGAGCTGGAAGACATCTTTAAAGATGTTCAGCCTGATCTGGAGGATTCAGAGGAATTGAAAAAGCCTCTGAAACTTCCTCAGAAAGAGGAAAAACCTCCTAAACCTGAGCTCAAACCATTACCACCATCCCTGAAATATGCATTTCTGGGAGAAGGTGACACTTTTTTGGTGATCATAAGCTCTGCTTTAAATCCCCTGGAAGAGGAAGCGCTACTTCAAGTGCTAAAGACACACAAGACAGCTCTTGGGTGGTCCATAAGTGACCTTAAGGGCATCAACCTAGCAAGACGCATGCACAAAATCCTATTGGAGGACGATGCTAAGCCAGTGGTTCAACCACAGAGGCGGCTAAATCCAGCCATGAAGGAAGTGGTGCAGAAAGAGGTCACCAAGTTACTAGAGGCTGGGATTATTTATCCTATTTCTGATAGCCCCTGCGTGAGCCCTGTCCAAGTTGTCCCCAAAAAAAGAGGCATGACAGTGGTTCATAATGATAAAAATGAACTGGTTCCTACAAGAACAGTTACAGGGTGGCACATGTATATTGACTACAGAAGGCTCAATACAGCCACCAGAAAGGATCATTTTCCTTTACCATTGATAGACCAGATGCTAGAAAGACTAGCAGGTCATGATTATTACTGCTTTTTGGATAGCTATTCAGGCTACAACTAAATTGCAGTAGATCCCCAGGATTAAGAGAAAACAGCATTCACATGTCCATCTGGAGTATTTGCCTACAGAAGGATGCCATTTGGGCTGTGTAATGCGCCTGCAACCTTTCAGAAATGCATGCTCTCTATTCTCTCTGATATGGTGGAAAAATTTCTGGAAGTCTTCATGGATGACTTCTCAGTATATGGAGACTCATTCAGCTCTTGTCTTGATCACCTGACACTGGTTCTGAAAAGATGCCAAGAGACTAACCTGGTTATAAACTGGGAAAAATGTCACTTTATGGTCACTGAAGGGATTGTCCTTGGGAACAAGATTTCGAACAAGGGAATAGAGGTGGATCAAGCTAAGGTAGAGGTAATTGAAAAATTACCACCACCTGCCAATGTTAAGGTAATCAGAAGCTTTCTGGGACATGCAGGATTTTATAGGAGGTTTATAAAGGATTTTTCAAAAATTGCAAAACCTCTGAGCAACCTGCTAGCTGCTGACACGCCATTTGTATTTGACACAGAGTGTCTACAGGCGTTTAAAACTCTGAAAGCTAAGCTGGTCACAGCACCAGTTATTTCTGCACCAGACTGGACATTACCATTTGAACTAATGTGTGATGCCAGTGACCATGCCATTGGTGCAGTACTGGGACAGAGGCATAACAAGCTTCTGCATGTCATTTATTATGCTATCCGTATTTTAAATGATGCCCAGAAAAATTACACAACTACAGAAAAAGAATTGCTTGCAGTGGTTTATGCCATTGACAAGTTTAGATCATACTTAGTAGGATCAAAAGTGATTGTGTATACTGACCATGCTGCTCTTAAATATCTACTCACAAAGCAGGATTCAAAACCCAGGCTCATAAGATGGGTGTTGCTTCTGCAAGAGTTTGATATAGAAATAAGAGACAGAAAAGGGACAGAGAACCAAGTGGCTGATCATCTGTCCCGAATAGAGCTAGTAGAAGGGACGTCCTTCCCCTCTATTGAGATCTCTGAAACCTTTCTGGATGAACAATTATTTGCCATCCAGGAAACACGATGGTTTGCAGACATTGCAAACTATAAAGCTGCAAGATTCATACCCAAGGAGTACAGCAAGCAAAAAAAGAAAAAATTAATTACTGATGCAAAGTACTACCTGTGGGATGAACCATATCTCTTTAAGAGATGTGCAGAAGGAATAATCCGTAGGCGTGTGCCTAGAGAAGAAGCACAGAAGATCCTATGGCATTGTCATGGATCACAATATGGAGGACATTTCGGAGGTGAGCGAAAAGCCACAAAAGTCCTCCAATGTGGCTTCTACTGGCCCACTCTCTATAAAGAATCCCGAGAGTTTGTGCGTAACTGTGACAGCTGCCAGAGAGCTGGTAATCTACCTCATAGTTATGCCATGCCTCAGCAAGGAATCTTAGAGATTGAGTTGTTTGACGTATGGGGTATTGACTTCATGGGGCCTTTCCCACCATCATACTCAAACACTTATATTCTGGTGGCAGTCGACTATGTATCCAAATGGGTAGAGGCCATTGCCACACCCGCTAATGATACTAAGACAGTGCTAAAGTTCCTCCAGAAACATATCTTCAGCAGGTTTGGTGTCCCTAGAGCACTAATTAGTGATGGGGGCACTCACTTCTGCAACAAACAACTTTACTCTGCTATGGTCTGGTATGGAATTAGTCACAAGGTGGCAACTCCATATCATCCACAGACAAATGGGCAAGCTGAAGTCTCTAATAGAGAAATAAAAAGAATCCTGGAACGGACTGTAAGTACCCGTAGAAAGGATTGGGTGAGAAGCTTGGATGATGCTCTGTGGGCTTACAGAACAGCATTCAAGACTCCTATAGGGACCTCTCCATACCAGCTTGTATATGGTAAGGCCTGTCATCTGCCCGTGGAACTAGAGCATAAGGCCTACTGGGCAACCAGATTCCTAAACTTTGATGCCAAATTAGCTGGAGAAAAAAGATTGCTCCAGCTGAATGAGCTAGAGGAATTCAGACTCATTGCTTTCGAAAATGCCAAGCTTTACAAAGAGAAAGCAAAAAGGTGGCATGACAGAAAGCTGTCATCTAGAGTCTTTGAACCAGGACAGAAAGTTCTGTTATTTAACTCTAGGCTCAGGCTATTCCCCGGGAAACTAAAATCCCGGTGGAGAGGACCATATTTGATTACAAGTGTGTCACCATATGGCTATGTGGAGCTTCAAGACATTGATTCTGATAAGAAGTTCATTGTTAATGGACAGAGAATCAAGCATTATCTTGAAGGCAATATTGAGCAAGAGTGCTCAAGGCTGAGGCTAGATTAAAAGCTCAGCAAGGTCCAGCAAAAGACAATAAAGAAGCGCTTATTAGGAGGCAACCCAATTTTTCCTTATCTATGTTAATTTTCTGTTTTCCATTTTTATTTTATGTTTTCTTTAGGATGATGATCATGTGGAGTCACAGAATCACAGCAAAGTCAAAAACAGCATTAAAACAGCTCACCCTAGAGGAAGAGCTTACTGGCGTTTAAACACTAGTAAGAAGCATCAGACTGGCGTTTAACGCCAGAAAGAAGCATCAAGCTGGCGTTAAACGCCAGAAACAAGCACCAAGTTGGTGTTCAACGCCAAGAAAGGGGAAAAACTGGCGTTTAACGCCAGAAACAAGTAGCAGTCTGGTGTTAAACGCCAGGATTGCACACTAAGGGCGTTTTGCACGCCTAAATGGAGCAGGGATGCTAAGTCCTTAACCCCTCTGGATCTGTGGATCCCACAGGATCCCCACCTACCTCACCATTCAAATTCAAACCATTTCCCTTCTAAACCCACCCATTCACACACCTCCATCTCCTCCACTTCTCTTTCTACTCCCTTCTATCTTCTTTTGCTCGAGGACGAGCGAACCTTTTAAGTTTGGTGTGGAAAAAAGCGTTGCTTTTTGTTTTTCCATAACCATTTATGGCACCTAAGGCCAGAGAAACCTCTAGAAAGAGGAAAAGGAAGGCATTTGCTTCCACCCCCGAGTCATGAGAGATGGAGGGGTGGTCCACAAAATTGTAATGTCAATGTTCACATTACTCTCTTACAACTTCGCACAACTAACCAGCAAGTGCACTGGGTCGTCCAAGTAATACCTTACATGAGTAAGGGTCGAATCCCACAGAGATTGTTGGTTTGAAGCAAGCTATGGTTATCTTATTATTCTTAGTCAGGATGCCAACAACAGTGTTTTTCAAGTTCAATTGTAAAAAATGAGAGGGCATAAATATAAATACTTATTGTGCAATGATGGAGAATATGTTGGAGTTTTGGAGATGCTTTGTCTTCTGAAATTCTGCTTTCCTCTGTTTTCTGATTCACGCACGCAAGTCCTCCTATGGCAAGCTGTGTGTTGGTGGATCACCGTTGTCAATGGCTACCATCCATCCTTCCAGTGAAAATGGTCCAGGTGCGCTGTCACCGCACGGCTAATCATCTGCAGGTTCTCAATCATACCGGAATAAGATTTACTATCCTTTTGTGTCTGTCACTACGCCCAGCACTCGCGAGTTTGAAGCTCGTCACAGTCATTCAATCCCTGAATCCTACTCGGAATACCACAGACAAGGTTTAGACTTTCTGGATTCTCTCGAATGCTGCCATCAATCTAGCTTATACCACGAAGATTCTGATTAAGAGATCCAATAGATATTCATTCATTCTACGGTGAACGGGAGTGGTTGTCAGGCACGCGTTCATGGGTGAATAATGATGATTGTTACGTTCATCACATTCATGTTGAAGTGTGAATGGATATCTTAGATAGGAACACGCATGTTTGAATAGAAAACATAAACACTTGCATTAATTCATCGAGACACAGCAGAGCTCCTCACCCCCAACAATAGAGTTTAGAAACTCATGCTGTCCAAGAGTACAAAATTCAGATCTAAAAATGTCATGAGATACAAAATAAGTCTCTAAAAGTTGTTTAAATACTAAACTAGTAACCTAGGTTTACAGAAAATGAGTAAACTATGATAAATAGTACAGAAATCCACTTCTGGGGCCCACTTGGTGTGTGCTAGGGCTGAGACTAAAGCTTCTCACATGCCTGGGCTATTTTGGGCGTTCAACGCCAGGCTGTAACCTGTTTCTGGCGTTAAACTCCAACTTGTAACGTGTTTCTGGCACTGGACGCCAGACTGCAACATGGAACTGGTGTTGAACGCCAGTTTACGTCGTCTATCCATTTCCAACGCAATTCGAAGCGCGTCAATTGGACTCCTGTAGCTCCAGAAATTCCATTCTAAGTGCAGAGAGGTCAGGATCCAATAGCATCAGCAGTCCTTTTTCAGCCTGAATCAGATTTTTGCTCAGCTCCCTCAATTTCAGCCAGAAAATACCTGAAATTACAGAAAAACACACAAACTCATAGTAAAGTCCAGAAATATGAATTTTGCCTAGAAACTAATGAAAATAAACTAAAAACTAACTAAAACATACTAAAAACTATATGAAATTAACCCCAAAAAGCGTATAAAGTATCCACTCATCACAACACCAAACTTAAACTGTTGCTTGTCCTCAAGCAACTAGATAAATAAAATAGAATACAAATGAGTCAAGAAACAATAATATCTCAGAGTTTTTGAGTGAAGCTCAGATTCTAATTAAATGAGCGGGGCTAGTAGCTTTTTGCTTCCGAACAGTTTTGGCATCTCACTTTATCCATTGAAGCTCAGAATGATTGGCATCTTTAGGAACTTAAAATTCAGATAGTGTTATTGATTCTCCTAGTTTAGTATGTTGATTCTTGAACACAGCTACTTTTATGAGTCTTGGCCATGGCCCTAAGCACTTTGTTTTCCAGTATTACCACCGGATACATAATGCCACAGACACATAATTGGGTGAACCTTTTCAGATTGTGACTCAGCTTTGCTAAAGCCCCCAATTAGAGGTGTCCAGGGTTCTTAAGCACACTCTTCTCTTTGTTTTGGACCTTGACTTTAACCGCTCAGTCTCAAGTTTTTACTTGACACCTTCACGCCACAAGCACATGGTTAGGGACAGCTTGGTTTAGCCGCTTAGACCAGGATTTGATTCCCTTAGGCCCTCCTATCCACTGATGCTCAAAGCCTTGGATCCTTTTTATTACCCTTGCCTTTTGGTTTTAAGGGTTATTGGCTTTTTCTGCTTGCTTTCTTCTCTCTCTTTTTTTTTTTTTTGCAAGCTTTGTATTCACTGTTTTTTCTTGCTTCAAGAATCATTTTTATGATTTTTCAGATTACCAATAACATGTCTCATGTTTATCATTCTTTCAAGAGCCAACATATTTAACATTCAAGAACATCAAATTCCAAAGACATATGCACTGTTCAAGCATTCATTCAGAAGGCAGAAAGCATTGCCACCACATGTAAACAATTAGAATTTGTTTTATTAAAAACTCGAAAATTATTGCCTCCTTGTTCTAAAGAAAATCTTCTATTTTATTCATGTTTAATGATGATGAGAAAAATAAATTATAGCTTAATTGGGGATAAAATCAAAATATAAATACTAATTACCATTACATGACTCCTAAGGTGAAACTCAAATAATAGAAAAGAACGTTATCACAGGGTTAAGGTTAAGATCAGAACTCAACAACCTTGACTTTGGGAAGCGGATGCCTCTTTAGTCTGTGGGGTGCTTGGCCCTTCAAGAGATAGTTTCTGACGCTTTAGTTCTCTTAATCCACGCCCTTGCACCTCTTGTTCTCTGAGCAGTTTGCAAAGCATGCTGTTTTGATTTTGCTGTTCTTCCTTCAATTGGTCCATGGTTTCTTGCAACTTAGTGACAGATGCCTCAAGATGCTCCCAGTATTCAAATTGAGGGAGTTCTGGTAGGAATTCTTGCACCCTCCTCTTGATGGGGTCATCCTGCATTTGCTGTTTTTCTATTGTGATTTTAGTGATTGGTTGCTCCACTGAGATATTCTCTGTTATTCCCATCTTTACTCCAGCATCTTTGCAGAGCATAGAGATTAGGCTTGGATAAGCCAACCTGGCATCCTTGGAGTTCTTGTTGGCAAGTATGTAGAATTCAGATGGGATCAGTTGATGAACTTCTACTTCTTTTCCCAACATAATGCAATGGATCATCACTACTCTTCTAATATTGACTTCAGAACAGTTGCTGGTGGGCAATATAGAATGCCCAATGAAGTTCAGCCATCCTCTGGCGACTGGTTTGAGGTCTTCTCTCTTGAGTTGATTTGGGGCACCCTTCGTGCTGGTGGTCCACCTGGCTCCAGGGATGCATATATCCTCTAGAATCTTATCCAGGCCCTTGTTTGTTCTCATCATTCTCCTATTGAAGGAGTCTGGGTCATCTTTCAGCTGAGGTAGCTTAAAGATCTCCCTGATTTTGTCAGGGTGGATGTGAACAATCTTTCCTTTGACCACAGTCCTATAGTCATAGAGGGCAGCTCCAGATATTCTCTGCCTGTCTGTTTGCCACAGATTAGCGTAGAATTCTTGAACCATATTCCTTCCCACTTTCGTTTCAGGATTAGCTAGGACTTCCCAGTTCCTGTTTCGAATCTGCTCTTGGACCTCCGGATATTCATCTTCTTTCAGATCTAACTTGACTTCCGGGATCACAGATCTTAGACCCATTATTTTGTAGTAATGGTCTGAATGTTCTTTGGTTAAGAACCTCCCTTGATTCTAAAGTGGTTTTGGAACACTCTCTTTCTTGCCTCTTGGAGTGGGTTGTTTTTCTTTAGTGATCATGGATAAACACACCAAACTTAGAGGATTTCTTGTCCTCAAGCAAAAGAAAAAAAAGGAGAGGGATAAAAGAAGAGCTAGTGTTGAATGGTGGATGAGAGGAAGGAGGCCGAATGTGTTTTTAAAAGGGAGGGGGGTGGGTTTTCGAAAATAGGGAGAAAGATAAGATAGAAGATATGATTTAAAAAGATATAAGTATGATAAGAAAAGATATAATTTAAAATTGAAAAGATATGAAAGATATTTGAAAAGGATAAATTTGGATTTTTGAAAAAGATAATATGGAGATTTGAAAAAGATATTGATTAGTTGAAAAGATTTTTGAATGAAAAGAGATAGATTTGTTTTGAAAATTTGAAAAAGAGTTGAATTGGATTGAAAAAAAAGGATTTGTGCTTATGGATTAAGATACATTTGATATATTTTTTTTTTTTAAAGTAGGGTTTTTTTTTTAGAAATAAGGGATTTTAGAAATCAGGGTTTGTAACATGTTTATGCAAGAAATCATGAATTGAAACATGAAAATTAAGATTAAAATGAAAAATATGAAGAAAAAAATGAATTTACCTCCTCCCCACCATCCTGCGTTTGAACGCCCAAACGCTGCATGTTTTGGGCGTTCAACGCCCAACTGCTGCTTCTCCTGGGCGTTCAACGCCCAGCTATTGCTTCTTTCTAGTGTTGAACGCCAGGAACTCCTTTGTCACTGGGCGTTTTTCTGAACGCCCAGGACGCTGTAAATCTGGCGTTAAACGCCCAGAAGGAGCTTCTTTCTGGCGTTCAACGCCCAGAAGATGCTTCTTTCTGGCGTTTAATGCCCAGATGGCTATCCTTACTGGCGTTCAACGCCCAGTGGATGCTTCTTTTGGGCGTTGAACGCCCAAAACAGACTTTTACTGGCGTTTTCTTGCCAGTGAGCTCTTTTTCTCTGTTTTGTGTGCAGAATCCTTCTGTAACCCTGTAAACTTATACAATTGACTCTTTACCTTAGTATCAATCAATTTTATATAAACAAATAAAATCAAGAATAGGGCAAAATGCTTAGAGGAAGTGACGCCCCATGGCTGGGTTGCCTCCCAGCAAGCGCTTCTTTATTGTCTTTAGCTGGACTTTGCTGAGTTTTTAATCTAGCCTCAGCCTTGAGCACTCTTGCTCAACATTGCCTTCAAGATAGTGCTTGATTCTCTGTCCATTAACAATGAACTTCTTATCAGAATCAATATCTTGAAGCTCCACATAACCATATGGCGATACACTTGTAATCACATATGGTCCTCTCCACCGGGACTTCAGTTTCCCGGGAAATAGCCTGAGCCTAGAGTTAAACAACAGAACCTTTTGTCCTGGTTCAAAGATTCTAGATGACAACTTTCTGTCATGCCACCTTTTTAATTTCTCTTTGTAAAGCTTGGCATTTTCGAAAGCAGTGAATCTGAATTCCTCTAGCTCATTCAACTGGAGCAATCTTTTTTCTCCAGCTAATTTGGCATCAAAGTTTAGGAATCTGGTTGCCCAGTAGGCTTTATGTTCCAGTTCGACGGGCAGGTGGCATGCCTTACCGTACACAAGTTGGTATGGAGAGGTCCCTATAGGAGTCTTGAATGCTGTTCTGTAAGCCCACAGAGCATCATCCAAGCTTCGTGCCCAATCCTTTCTACGAGTACTCACAGTCCGTTCCCGGATTCTTTTTAGTTCTCTGTTAGAAACTTCAGCTTGTCCATTTGTCTACGGATGATATGGAGTTGCCACCTTATGGCGAATCCCATACCGGACCATGGCAGAGTAAAGCTGTTTGTTGCAGAAGTGAGTGCCCCCATCACAGATTAGTACCCTAGGGACACCAAATCTGCTGAATATATGTTTCTGGAGGAACTTTAATACTGTTTTAGTATCATTGGTGGGTGTGGCAATGGCCTCTACCCATTTTGATACATAGTCAACTGCCACCAGAATATAAGTGTTTGAGTATGATGGTGGGAAAGGCCCCATGAAATCAATTCCCCATACATCAAACAACTCAATCTCCAAGATTCCTTGTTGAGGCATGGCATAACCATGAGGCAAATTACCAGCTCTCTGGCAACTGTCACAGTTACGTACAAACTCTCGGGAATCTCTATAGAGTGTAGGCCAGTAGAAACCACATTGGAGGACCTTGGTGGTTGTTCGCTCACCTCCGAAATGGCCTCCATATTGTGATCCATGGCAATGCCATAGGATCCTCTGCGCTTCTTCTCTAGGCACACACCTACAGATTATTCCGTCTGTACATCTCTTAAAGAGATAGGGTTCATCCCACAAGTAGTACTTTGCATCAGTAATTAATTTTTTCTTTTGTTGCATGCTGTACTCCTTGGGAATGAACCTTGCAGCTTTGTAGTTTGCAATGTCTGCAAACCATGGTAATTCCTGAATGGCGAACAAATGCTCATCCGGAAAGGTTTCAGAGATCTCAATAAAGGGGGAGGACGCCCCTTCCACTGGTTCTATCCGGGACAGATGGTCAGCCACTTGGTTTTCTGTCCCTTTTTGTCTCTTATTTCTATATCAAACTCTTGCAGAAGTAACACCCATCTTATGAGTCTGGGTTTTGAATCCTGCTTTGTGAGTAGATATTTAAGAGCAGCATGATCTGTGTACACAATCACCTTTGATCCTACTAAGTATGATCTAAACTTGTCAATGGCATAACCACTGCAAGCAATTCTTTTTCTGTGGTTGTGTAATTTTTCTGGGCATCATTCAGAACACGGCTAGCGTAATAAATGACATGCAGAAGCTTGTCATGCCTCTGCCCCAGTACTGCACCAATGGCGTGATCACTGGCATCACACATTAATTCGAATGGCAATGTCCAGTCTGGTGCAGAGATAACTGGTGCTGTGACCAGCTTAGCTTTCAGAGTTTCAAACGCCTGTAGGCATTCTGTGTCAAACACAAATGGAATGTCAGCAGCTAGCAGGTTGCTTAGAGGTTTTGCAATTTTTGAAAAATCTTTTATAAACCTCCTATAGAATCCTGCATGCCCCAGAAAGCTTCCGATTGCCTTAACATTGGCAGGTGGTGGTAATTTTTCAATTACCTCTATTTTAGCTTGATCCACCTCTATTCCCTTGTTTGAAATTTTATGCCCAAGGACAATCCCTTCAGTTACCATAAAGTGACATTTTTCCCAGTTTAAACCAGGTTGGTCTCTTGGCATCTTTTCAAAACCAGTGTCAGGTGATCAAGACAGGAGCTGAATGAGTCTCCATATACTGAGAAGTAATCCATGAAGACTTCCAGAAATTTTTCCACCATATCAAAGAAAATAGAGAGCATGCATCTCTGAAAGGTTGCAGGCGCATTACACAGCCCAAAAGGCATCCTTCTGTAAGCAAATACTCCAGATAGACATGTGAATGCTGTTTTCTCTTAATCTTGGGGATCTACTGTAATTTGGTTGTAACCTAAATAGCCATCCAAAAAGCAGTAGTAATTATGACCTGCTAGTCTTTCTAGCATCTGGTCTATGAATGGTAAAGGAAAATGATCCTTTCTGGTGGCTGTATTGAGCCTTTTGTAATCAATATACATGCGCCACCCTGTAACTGTTCTTGTAGGAACCAGTTCATTTTTTTCATTATGAATCACTGTCATGCCTCCCTTTTTAGGGACAACTTGAACAGGACTCACCCAGGGGCTATCAGAAATAGGATAAATAATCCCAGCCTCTAGTAATTTAGTGACCTCTTTCTGCACCACTTCCTTCATGGCTGGATTTAGCCGCCTCTGTGGTTGAACCACTGGCTTAGCATCATCCTCCAATAGGATTTTGTGCATGCATCTAGCTAGGCTTATGCCCCTAAGGTCACTTATGGACCACCCAAGAGCTACCTTGTGTGTCCTTAGCACTTGGATTAGTGCTTTCTCTTCCTGTGGATTTAAAGCAGAGCTTATGATCACTGGAAAAGTATCACCTTCTCCCAGAAATGCATATTTCAAGGATGGTGGTAATGGTTTGAGCTCGGGTTTAGGAGGTTTTTCCTCTCCCTGAGGAAATTTCAGAGGCTTTTTCAATTCCTCTGAATCCTCTAGATCAGGCGGAACATCTTTAAAGATGTCTTCCAGCTCTGATTCGAGACTCTCAGCCATGTTGATCTCCTCCACCAGAGAGTCAATAAGATCAAATTTTATGCAGTCTCTTGGTGTGTCTGGATGCTGCATGGCATTGACAGCATTCAATTTAAACTCATCCTCATTGACTCTCAGGGTGACTTCCCCCTTTTGAACATCAATGAGAGTTCGTCCAGTTGCTAGGAAAGGTCTTCTTAGAATGAGAGTAGCACTCTTGTGCTCCTCCATTTCCAGCACAACAAAGTCAGTGGGAAAGACGAATGGCCTCACCCTTACAATCATGTCCTCGATCACGCCTGATGGGTATTTAATGGAGCCATCAGCAAGTTGGAGACATATCCGGGTTGGCTTAACTTCTTCAGTTAAACCAAGCGTTCTGATGGTGGATGCAAGTATTAGGTTGATGCTTGCCCCATGATCGCATAAAGCTGTCCTGGTGCAATTTCCCTCTAATGTGCATGGTATCAAAAAGCTTCCGGGATCTTTAAGCTTTTCAGGAAAGCTTTTCAGAATGACTGCAC
Organism: Arachis hypogaea; assembly: GCF_003086295.3. Classification (NCBI taxonomy): domain Eukaryota; kingdom Viridiplantae; phylum Streptophyta; class Magnoliopsida; order Fabales; family Fabaceae; genus Arachis; species Arachis hypogaea. The sequence goes on along the minus strand of NC_092048.1, from coordinate 71,751,308 downwards.
TGCATTCTTCAGTGAGGAGAAATCTTTCAGTTTCTCTCCAATCCTTCTTATGACTCAAGATCTCTTTCATGAACTTGGCGTAAGAAGGTATTTGCTCAAGTGCTTCTGCAAACGGAATCTTTATTTCAAGAGTCCTGAGATAATCTGCAAAGCGAGCAAATTGCTTATCCTGCTCCTCTTGGCGGAGTTTTTGAGGATAAGGTATCTTGGCTTTATATTCCTCAACCTTGGTTGCTGTAGGTTTATTTCCTACAGAAGTGGTTGAGGAAGCCTTTTTAGATGGGTTGTCATCAGCACTTGTATGTGTCTGATCCCTCTCTGGCAATTGAGTGCCAGAGTTAGAAGCTGGAGTGACGTTAGACGCCAACTCCTCATCTGTTCCTGGCGTCTGAACGCCAGAACTGTGCTTCTTTTGGGCATTCAACGCCAGTTCCTTGCTTGTTTCTGGCTGAGCATGGTCTGGGCGTTCAGCGCCAGCTTTCCACCCAATCTTTGGCGTTTTAACGCCAGAATTATTTTTTCCTAGGCTCTAACTGTCCTCAGATGGATTTTGGGTGGTTTGCTCATTTCTTAGCTTTCTGCTGCCTTGAGATGGGGTATTTAATGTTTTCCCACTTCTTAATTGAACTGCTTGGCATTCTTCTGTTATTTGTTTTGACAGTTGCTGTTTGCTTCAATTGTTCTTCCATATTTATATTAGCCATCCTTGTCTCTTGTAGTCTATCTTTGAAGTCGGCTAACTGCTGTGTTAGAAAGTCCAATTGCTGATTGAATTCAGTAGCTTGTTCAGCAGGACTGGGTTCAGTAGTTACTGTTTTAGCCTCTTCTTTCATGGAAGGGTCACTGCTTAGGTACAGATGCTGATTTCTGGCAACTGTATCAATGAGCTCTTGAGCTTCTTCAATTGTCTTTCTCATGTGGATAGATCCACCAACTGAGTAATCTAGAGAGATCTGAGCTCTTTCTGTAAGCCCATAATAGAAGATGTCTAACTGAACCCACTCTGAAAACATTTCAGAGGGGCATTTTCTTAGCATCTCTCTGTATCTCTCCCAGGCATCATAAAGAGATTCATTATCTCCTTGTTTAAAGCCTTGGATGTCCAGCCTTAGCTGTGTCATCCGTTTTGGAGGAAAGTATTGATTCAGGAATTTTTCTGTCAGTTGTTTCCATGTCTTTATGCTAGCCTTAGGTTGGTTATTTAACCACCTCTTAGCTTGGTCTTTTACAGCAAATGGGAACAGTAATAATCTGTAGATATCTTGATCTACTTCCTTATCATGTACTGTGTCAGCAATTTGTAAAAATTGTGCCAGAAACTCTGTAGGTTCTTCCTGTGGAAGACCGGAATACTGGCAGCTTTGTTGCACCATGATAATGAGCTGAGGATTCAACTCAAAGCTACTGACTCCAATAGAGGGTATGCAGATACTACTCCCATATGAAGCAGTAGAGGGGTTAGCATATGACCCCAGAGTCCTTCTGGACTGTTCATTTCCGCTTAGATCCATGATGGAGAAAGGAAGATGATGTAAAATAGAGAAGAAATATTTTTATTTATTTAATTATTTATTTATTTCGAAAACAAAATAAATTAAAATAAAATAAATAAAAATGGGTGAAGATTTTCGAAAAAATGAGGAGAGAGAAAGTAGTTAGGAAGTTTTGAAAAAGATATGAAATTTTTTTTTTGAAAAAGGTTTTAAATTTTGAAATAAAAATCTGAATTTTAAAGGTAAATTTTGAAAATTTGCTTTAAAATAGAGAGAAAAAATATTTTTGAATTTAAAGAGGAGAGAGAAAAACAATAAGATAGCACACGATTTAAAAATTTTTAGATCTAATGCTCCTTGTTTTCGGAAATTTTGGAGGGAAAACACCAAGGAACACCAAACTTAAAAATTTTAAGATCAAGACACAAGGAAAACTTAAGAACACTTTGAAGACTCACAAGAACATGAAGAAAGAACACCAAACTTAAAATTTTTAGAAAACCAAAATAAGATTTTCAAAACCCAAAGGAAAATTAACAAGAAAACACCAAACTTAAAGTTTGGCACAAGATTTAATGTAAAAATTATTTTTTTGAAAAAGAATTTTAAAAAGAAGGTACCCAATTACCAAGAACACAGACCAACACTTTAGCTAATTGGGCAGTAAATGTAACACTTGTTTTGAAAAAGTATTTTTAATAACTAAGAAAAAATATTATAATTTTTTTTTTGAAAAGAATATAAAAGACTCTGACCCAAAAGACAAAATTTTCCTAATCTAAGCAACAGGATTCATCGTCAGTTGTTCAAACTCAAACAATCCCTGGCAACGGCGCCAAAAACTTGGTGCACAAAATTGTAATGTCAAGGTTCACATTACTCTCTTACAACTTCGCACAACTAACCAGCAAGTGCACTGGGTCGTCCAAGTAATACCTTACGTGAGTAAGGATCGAATCCAACGGAGATTGTTGGTTTGAAGCAAGCTAGGGTTATCTTATTATTCTTAGTCAGGATGCCAACAACAGTGTTTTTCAAGTTCAATTGTAAAAAATGAGAGGGCATAAATATAAATACTTATTGTGCAATGATGGAGAATATGTTGGAGTTTTGGAGATGCTTTGTCTTCTGAAATTCTGCTTTCCTCTGTTTTCTGATTCACGCACGCAAGTCCTCCTATGGCAAGCTGTGTGTTGGTGGATCACCGTTGTCAATGGCTACCATCCATCCTTCCAGTGAAAAGGGTCCAGGTGCGCTGTCACCGCACGGCTAATCATCTGCAGGTTCTCAATCGTACCGGAATAAGATTTACTATCCTTTTGCGTCTGTCACTACGCCTAGCACTCGCGAGTTTGAAGCTCGTCACAGTCATTCAATCCCTGAATCCTACTCGGAATACCACAGACAAGGTTTAGACTTTCTGGAATCTCTTGAATGCTGCCATCAATCTAGCTTATACCATGAAGATTCTGATTAAGAGATCCAAGAGATATTCATTCATTCTACGGTGAACGGGAGTGGTTGACAGGCACGCGTTCGTGGGTGAATAATGATGATTGTCACGTTCATCACATTCACCTTGAAGTGCGAATGGATATCTTAGATAGGAACACGCATGTTTGAATAGAAAACAGAAACACTTGCATTAATTCATCGAGACACAGCAAAGCTCCTCACCCCCAACAAATGAGTTTAGAAACTCATGCTGTCAAAGAGTACAAAATTCAGATCTAAAAATGTCATGAGATACAAAATAAGTCTCTAAAAGTTGTTTAAATACTAAACAAGTAACCTAGGTTTACAAAAAATGAGTAAACTATGATAGATAGTGCAGAAATCCACTTCTAGGGCCCACTTGGTGTGTGCTGGGGCTGAGACTAAAGTTTCTCACGTGCCTGGGCTATTTTGGGCGTTCAACGCCAGGCTGTAACCTGTTTCTGGCGTTGAACTCCAACTTGTAATGTGTTTCTGGCGCTGAACGCCAGACTACAACATGGAACTGGCGTTGAACGCCAGTTTACGTCATCTATCCTTGAGCAAATTATAGACTATTATATATTGCTGGAAAGCCCTGAATGTCTACTTTCCAACGCAATTGGAAGCGCATCAATTGGACTTTTGTAGCTCCAGAAATTCCATTTCGAGTGCAGAGAGGTCAGGATCCAATAGCATCAGCAGTCCTTTTTTAGCCTGAATCAGATTTTTGCTCAGCTCCCTCAATTTCAGCCAGAAAATACCTGAAATTACAGAAAAACACAAACTCATAGTAAAGTCCAGAAATATGAATTTTGCCTAGAAACTAATGAAAATAAACTAAAAAACTAACTAAAACATACTAAAAACTATATATGAAATTAACCCCAAAAAGCGTATAAAGTATCCGCTCATCAAGGGGTTCATCTCAAGGGTCCATAGTTCAGTGGTAGAGCATTTGACTGCAGATCAAAGAGCTGTGAGGGAGGAGCAACAAAGACAAGGAAGAGACATAGAGGAGCTCAAGAGCACCATTGGTTCTTCAAGAAGAGGAAGACGCCCCCTCACTAAGGTGGACCCGTTCCTTAATCTCCTTGTTCTTATTTCTCTGTTTTTCGTTTACTATGCTTTATGTTTATTTATGTTTGAGTCTTATTACATGATCACTAGTATCTAAGTGTCTATGTCTTAAAGATATGAATGTCCTATGAATCCATCACCTTTCTTAAATGAAAAATGTTTTCTGAAAAAGAAAAAGAAGTACATGAATTTCGAATTTTAAAATAGTTTAATTATTTTGATGTGGTGGCAATACTTTTTGTTTTCTGAATGAATGATTGAATAGTGCATATGTCTTTTGAATTTGTTGTTTATGAATGTTAAAACTGTTGGCTCTTGAAAGAATGATGAAAAAGGAGAAATGTTATTTGATAATCTGAAAAATCATCAAAATGATTCTTGAAGCAAGAAAAAGCAGTGAAGAACAAAGTTTGCAGAAAAAAGCAGTGAAGAACAAAGCTTGCAGAAAAAAAAAAAAAGAGAGCAAGAAAAAGAAAAAGTAAGAAGAAAAAGCCAAAAGCTCTTTAAACCAAAAGGCAAGAGTAAAAAGCCAATAGCCCTTAAAACCAAAAGGTAAAGGTAATAAAAAGGATCCAAGGCTTTGAGCATCAGTGGATAGGAGGGCCTAAAGGAATAAAATCCTGGACTAAGCGGCTAAACCAAGCTGTCCCTAACCATGTGCTTGTGGCGTGAAGGTGTCAAGTGAAAACTTGAGACTGAGCGGTTAAAGTCGAGGTCCAAAGCAAAAACAGAGTGTGCTTAAGAACCCTGGACACCTCTAATTGGGGACTTTAGCAAAGCTGAGTCACAATCTGAAAAGGTCCACCCAGTTATGTGTCTGTGGCATGTATGTATCCGGTGGTAATACTGGAAAACAGAGTGCTTAGGGCCACAGCCAAGACTCGTAAAGTAGCTGTGTTCAAGAATCAACATAGTGAACTAGGAGAATCAATAACACTATCTGAATTCTAAGTTCCTATAGATGCCAATCATTCTGAACTTCAAGGGATAAAATGAGATGCCAAAACTATTCAGAAGCAAAAAGCTAATAGCCCCGCTCATCTAATTAAGACTGATCTTCATAAATATTTTTGGAATTCATTGTATATTCTCTTCTTTTTATCCTACTCTGTTTTTAGTTGCTTGGGGACAAGCAACAATTTAAGTTTGGTGTTGTGATGAGCGGATAATTTATACGTTTTTTGGCATTGTTTTTAGGTACTTTTTAATATGTTTTAGTCACTTTTTATTATATTTTTATTAGTTTTTAAATAAAAATCACATTTCTGGACTTTACTATGAGTTTGTGTGTTTTTTTGTAATTTCAGGTATTTTCTGGCTGAAATTGAGGGAGCTGAGCAAAAATCTGATTCAGGCTGAAAATAGACTGCTGATGTTGTTGGATTCTGACCTCCCTGCACTCGGAATAGATTTTTTGGAGCTACAGGATTCCAATTGGCATGCTCTCAATTGCGTTGGAAAGTAGACATCCAGGGCTTTCCAGCAATATATAATAGTCCATATTTTGCTCAAGGATAGACGATGTAAACTGGCGTTCAACCCCAGTTCCATGTTGCATTCTGGCGTTAAACGCCAGAAACAGGTTACAAGTTGGAGTTAAACGCCAGAAACAGGTTACAACCTGGCGTTTAACTCTAGAAATAGCCTAGGCACGTGTAAGGCTCAAGTCTCAATCGCAGCACACACCAAGTGGGCCCCAAAAGTGGATTTCTGCACTATCTATCTTAGTTTACTCATTTTCTGTAAACCTAGGTCACTAGTTTAGTATTTAAACAACTTTTAGAGATTTATTTTGCACCTCATGACATTTTTAGATCTAAACTTTGTACTCTTTGATGGCATGAGTCTCTAAACTCCATTGTTGGGGTTGAGGAGCTCTGCTATGTCTCGATGAATTAATGCAATCATTTTTGTTTTCTATTCAAACACACTTGTTTCTATCTAAGATGTTCATTCGCACTTCAATATGATGGATGTGATGACCATGACATTCATCACCATTCTCAACCTATGAACGCGTGACTGATAACCGCCTCCGTTCTACCTTTGATTGAATGAGTATCTCTTGGATTTCTTAATCAGAATCTTCGTGGTATAAGCTAGAATCCATTGGCAGCATTCTTGAGAATCCAGAAAGTCTAAACCTTGTCTGTGGTATTCCAAGTAGGATTCAGGGATTGAATGACTGTGACGAGCTTCAAACTCACAAGGGTTGGGCGTAGTGACAGACGCAAAAGGATCAATGGATCCTATTCCAGCATGAGTGAGAACCGACAGATGAGTAGCCGTGCGGTGACAGCGTACCTGGACCATTTTTACTGAGAGGACAAATGGTAGCCATTGACAACGGTGATCCACCAACACACAGCTTGCCATAGGAGGAACCTTGCGTGCGTGAAGAAGAAGACAGGGGAAAAGCAGAGATTCAGAAGACAAAGCATCTCCAAAACTCCAACATATTCTCCATTACTGCATAACAAGTATTTAATTCATGCTCTTTTATTTTTCACAATCCAAACTGATAATTATAATTGATATCCTGACTAAGAATTACAAGATAACCATAGATTGCTTCAAGCCAACAATCTCTGTTGGATTCGACCCTTACTCACGTAAGGTATTACTTGGACGACCCAGTGCACTTGCTGGTTAGTGGTACTTAACGAGTTGTGAAAAGTGTGATTAAAATTCGTGCACCAATCACATATCTTGTCCTCGCACCCATCTTCTAATTGATTGCTTTGACTTTGTCCGGGTGACGAGAAAGCAGAATTCTCATGGAAGCACCAAACCACTCTCCTTGACCCATTTAATTGAGCGCTACACCAAACCATGTTCTTCAATTTTGAGCTTTTAACCACAATGAATCTAGATTTACAACGCCTACCACTAAACATCCTTCTCTTTCGCTTAATTCCACAAAACGCCCTAAGTTGGCCATCCGTCTCAAGCAAACCATACTCAAGTGGGATAATAAAGCTGAGAGTTAGAAGTTTTACCCACTCAAGCGGAGGATTGGATGACGAACTAGGTGAAGGAGTTCCCAAGGGTCTTGATAAAGCATGCTCTACTCCAGTCCATCCTTTTCTGGAGGGTTCTACCATTTGGCAAGGTTCTTCAAGTTTCTTCTCATGCCAAGCTTCCTCAAGTTCACACTCTTCTTCACCAATTTCTTCAATTTCTTCCCATCACTCTCATCATAGATAGGGGGTCTAGTGAAGTCTATCTCCTCATGAAGTGCAAGCATTTTGGGGGAGGACTCTTCAAACTCGAAAGGATCACATGTTGACGCGGAATCATCATAGATAGGAGGGCTTGTTGCTTGGAACACTTCTTCCAGTTCTTCACTTACAATGGGTTTTGAAGGTTGTACATCCTTCTCAACCTTGCTTTCCAATCCACTGGGAGAGGGCTCAACAAGATCGTCAAGGGGGTTGATCAATGTGCGCAAAAAATCACTAGTGATAGAATCCACTTCCTGATCATTTTCCTTCAACTCTCCGTTTACTTCCGCAACTTCACTTTCCTTTTTAACATCCTTTATGAGCTCAACATATCCCAAACATCTATCCACTACTTCTTTTTGTTCGCTAATCTCTATCTTCTCCTCTTGTTGCACTTCTTGCTTCAACTCTTCTTCCCCACCTTGGAGCTTCAAGTTTATTCCCTCGCTAGGCTCCTTGATAGTTTCTCCGCATTCAACAAGGGGAGTACTTAGGGTACACAAACCTAGGTGAGATGTTAGGTGATTCACGGCTTCTACCATGCTAGCTATCCTTGCTCTTATCTCCTTAAACTTAGTTTCATCCTCCTCTTGTCGCCTTAAGATGCGAGATTCGAGGTCTCTCAGTTCTAATATGAAGGCTTCGTCGGGAGGTGGTGGTGCAAGATGGGGTTCAGTGTTTGAGGGAAAATTGTCGATGTTGGAAGGTGGTTCATATTGGTGAAACTCTTGAGGTGGTGTGTGTAGAATTTGTGGTTCTTGGGGGTATTGGTATTGGGATGGTGGTTATTCAAGATGTGATTCAAATGGTGGTTGATATGGTGTGTATGAGTTATGGTCATATGGAGTTGAATGGTGATGTGAGGCTTGTGAGTATGGTGTGTGGCTATATTGAGGAATGGGATTACATCCATATGATGATTGTGGTTGACAACAACAATGAGGGTCATCACACACATTAGATTGATACACAATAGGATCAGGATTATACCCATAGGAGTTCGTAGGAGGTTGTTGCCATGAAGGTTGTTCATAAGTTTGAGGTTCCTCCTATCCTTGAATTCCAAACCCTTGATGCATATCCTCATTGGAGCTTCCATTTCCTACAACATAGTTTGAACTACACTCATAGCCAAAAGGATGAGAATTCATAGTGAAAGAGAAAATAAAAACAAAGAACAATAAGAAACAAAGAAGATAAAATCCTAACTAGTATAAACTAGCAAACAAACCAAAATTCAAGCTATTCACAATATATGCAATAGCCAATAACATAGGACCATTGCTATCCCCGGCAACGGCGCCATTTTGACGTTCGAATAGTTTGCTCGATGGTTTAGATTTTCTTCTTGTAGAAAGAATTACTTCGTTGTAAGAATAGCTCCAAACCAACAAACAATTCTCACATAAAAAATTTGGTTTTGTCACATGTACAAACCCCAATGAAAATTAACAGAAGTATTTGGACTCCGGGTCGTTCTCCCTAGGACAACAATGTAATGCTTAGTTATTGGCTATGAAGGGGTAAAAAGGGGGTTTTTGGTTCATGAGATGACAAGAGAATAAATTTAGCAAGTGAATAAAGGAAGTAAGATAAAGAACTCTTGGCTAAGACTTGGGTAATTGAGATCACCATCCTTGTCAACAAACCGAATATTGATAATCATGAGAGGCCAACCTATTAAGTCTACTTCCCAAAAGCTTTAAGTACGTAACATTTACTCCTAAGCTTGAAGTACGTCAAATAGATTTGATCATATCCACCCTTAAATCCTAACCTACCTACTAATTAACTTAGTAGTGGATTAGCGTCAATGGGTGTCAAATTGATCACCATGGATTCTCAAATCACCAAATCAATCATACCCAATGACTCAAGATTACTCAATTTCCTTGGCTTAGGCCAAGAGTTGAAAAAACTACTCAAAAATTAAAGAGAGCATTTCATCAAACACATAGAGTGCAATAAAGGTAAATATCATAAATTGCAAAAATAATAAAATCTAACAACTACTAAGTGCAAGAAAAGTAAGATCGCAACTCAATTCATCAATAAATAGGAACATCAACATTAAATTGTATTAAAAATAAATCAAATCCAACATCGGTTCATCATCACAAAAGAGAGCAAAACGAGAAATTAACATCACAATTAAGAAGACTAAGATGTAGGAATGAGAAATTATAAAATAAACAAGATGAGATCAAGTAATTGAACTTGAATTTAAGATAATCTACCCTAATCTTGGCTAAACTAATTGCTCCCCCTTTGCATGCTTTTCTACTCATTCCTTCCATCCAATACTTGCCTTATAACCTGAAATCACTTAACACACACATCAAGGCATCGAATGGAATAAAAATGAATCAAAATTATCACTTTGGGGCTTAAAAAGCATGTTTTTACACTTAAGCAAAATTCAAGGGAGAATCACAAAACCATGCTATTTTATTGAATAAATGTGAAAAAAGTTGGTAAAATCCCCCAAAATAAGTACAAGATAAATCACGAAATTGGGGTTTATCATCTATCACCATGCTTTTGTGGATCTTTCGGCACGCTTTTTTTGGGCATGCTTTCATCTCTTGCCACGCTTAAAAAGCGTGGCCATAGGTATTAACCTATAGCTACGCTTGAGAAGCGTACCGAAAAGTGTGCATATCGCCACGTTTTTAGAAACGTGCCCAGTGAGATGATTTTTGCTACACTTCAAAAGCGTGCCAATAGAGAAGATATGGCTACGCTTTTTAAGCGTGCCGATAGGAAAAGATATGGCTACGCTTTTTAAGCGTGCCGATAGAAAAAGATATGGCTACGCTTTTTAAGCGTGCCTGTTGATGATTACGAGAAGATATGACTATGCTTAAAAAGCATACCAAAGGCCAAAAATATGACTATAAGTTGGATCAGAATACTTATAGCTATACTTGTTTATGAATCTTCCTAAGTAAATATTGCAAAATTGATATATAATTTTAAATCATAGTTTGAATGACTAATTTAAATAATGGAAAATTTTTTATATAATTTTAATTTAACCAATCCAACATACATAAACTTTCATCATATTTGTCAACAAAAAAATAAAATTTATTATTTGAAAAATACAACATACACATCATCAAAGCTGTAGGAAAAGAAAAAGTCAAAATTTGTGATTTAAAGAACAAGAAAATAGTTCTTGTGTGAAGACCAAAGCAGCTTTGGCTCATTTACACCTTTCACAAGTTCTAATATGAGTGACTCCACACCTTCCTCATCAATGACCAAAACCACTATTTCAGCTGCCTCCTTAGCTAAAGCTTGAACCTCCTAGAATATAAAATAAATAAAATCAGATTATGTATTGAATCAGTTGAAATATATCCACAATCAACAGAAACACTCAATTCTTGAAAAAGAGCATGTATGAAGGATATTCTTAATGCAAGCTTCCCTATAAGGATGTAAGAATCAGCTTTCTTTTAGTGCATAATAATATATAGAGCCTTCTTACTATGCCAATCAATAGAATTCTAAGAAACTATTAAGTAATTTTGACATACATGTTGGGAGATAAATACCTTTGCAGAATTACTCAACCTCCTTGTAATTCCATTAGCTTGTGGCGCAGTTCCTATACAAAGGAATTTTAGTAAAGACAACTACTTAATAAATGTGGTTTCTTGGAATTCAATTATATTCTAAGAACAATTATTAATCAATTCTCAAAGAAATATCTCCAAAACATGCTTGAAATTGCAGCTCCTAGCCATACCCTCATTGGAAGATGCACTGGACATTGACAAAGCATTTTCTTGAAAAACTTTCAATCTGTAGGATTTCTTTTTCAAGGCTGACGAACCTCTCCAGAATTGCAGGTGTGCTAACGGATCGCACAAATCTAAAAAAATTGCATAGCATGTCTCAATGGGATGAAAAGATTGGATTGATGTGAATTGGATGAAGGACATAGGTCATGAACAGAGCAAAAAATGCACAACATGTAGTCATCATTCAACTATTCTCCAAATCTACAAAACCAAGTAAACTAATTCCATGATTAATGTGATAGTCATCATTCAATTAGTTGGATTTCATTCATCAGTCCCTGCTTAATTAACTAATAATTAAGAACATTTAGAAATTCCTAAGTCAATATGCATTTGAAAAACCTTTCCCAATTATATCTAAAGCACTTAAGCACTTTCAATGCAAAGGTAATCGACTCATTGATTCATTGATTCAGGGGTTCTTCAAACTTAATTGGAAATAGGATAAGTACTCTATTGAAACCAAAGAACAAATGAAGAATCAATTTCAAACACCATGATTATCCATAAAAGAAAAAAAGTGAAAAGAGGGAAAACCAGAAAAGGGGGCAAGGAATAATCACATTTCAAAGGTGGCCTTGGAGAACCAGAATGCAGAATTGTTTGAACGGAGACAATTAATTGACTATCCACCTTTAGAGATCTCATCTTTCACAAACTTGAGATGAGAAACAAAAGGCTCAAAATAAAAGACAATAGAGAGATGCAGCATGGCACATCATATCACAAGCCTGTTTAGTGAGGAGACACACAACTGCTTCAAGAGAAAACCTTTCCGGTGATGGTAGGGCCTTATGTTATTTAATGCCTCAACTCCTCAGGCAGGAAAATTAATTACCAAAATTTCAAATCATTTGGATATAAATAAAAAATTATATTCAAGAAAATGATATTCACAATCTGGATAAGAACTCCAAAAGAAGCATGTAAAAGGAAAGAGACTTCAGTTTTCAAGTCAACATTTCAACAGCTGCTTCCTGCAGATTCGATACAGCTCATCCATGAATTAAACAACCAAACTGAAATATGTTATAATTTATAGAATTTGAATACAGTTATGGCAGTACTAGCATTAGCAAAAGTATGTACACATCCATACACAGATATATATATATATATAAGAAAATATAAAAAATTAATTTTTAGTTAACTAACTTTAAAATTCAGATTTATATTTTAAAATTTATAATTAAAAATTTATAATTTAAGATATAAAATTTGAAAAATATATTATAACAAATAATATATTTTGATAAATACTCATATGTATAAAGAAAATAGTTAATCTTTAAATGTTGATAAATAATAATTTGATAAACAAAAATATTATTTATACACTAATAACAAATTTTAATGACTCATTTTAATATATAAATAATATAATTATTGTATCAAATATATTAAGTCATTCAACAATTCTAAATGGTCAACTTCTTCTAATGTAAAGTAAAGCAACTGTCAGTAAGTTTGTACTTAATATTTTCTGTATGGAAATAGTATATGTTTGTGTGATAGAAAATTTTTAATTTATATTTGTATTTCTACTTTTACAATTAAACAAAATTCTAACTATTGTGTTAGTATTTTTGTGAGTAGAGTATCCAAATGCAGCCATTATTAATATATACAAATACTTACTGGATCAGCCCATTTTGCAGCATTAGCTTCTGCGATTTTCCTTCTCTGCTCAGGAGACTTGGGACGTCGTTTGCTACCTGGTGGCCTCACCATTTGTTTCCTTTGTTCAACACACTCTGACCACTCTTGCTTCAGCTGTTTATCCAAGATTCCATACGAATTCCTCTGCAGCTCTTCTAGCTCAGCATATCCTTTTCTTGAAGCTTCCACAATTAAATTCTGCCACTCAAAACAACATGCCTCCTGCAACATCTTTTTTCTAAGCCTCCTAACCCATCCCATTTTCACTTCGGCGCCAATCTTCAGTCTTGATTCTGTGCTGTGCAATCAATATGGAAGATAAGTTTGAGTAAAAGTAAGTGAAAATGGAACTAATCAGCAGAGCAGCAGTGAATTAGCAACATCTTTCAAGAAAAAACTTACGTCTGTGCATGCCCAAGATTAGCCAGCTTCATTTTTATCCGCATTACCAAATTTTATGAAGGAAATCAGTTAAAATTTTGAAACTAAAATTTGAAAACCCAATCATCAATCTAAACCTGTTGCGTCAGTATTAATACTAAATAATAACCCATTTAAAAATTACTACCATTAAGAAATTGTTTAGTGAGACCAAAGAGAGACAGGACACGTGTAAACTTGAACATTACATATTGGCCAGTGAAATACTCAAGATTGAATTATAACTCTCCTTCATTTGCAATGAACAAATTTTTATGGCTTCACTAAAATCAACTAGCCATTGTTCATAATTCTATCAAAGCTCAAATTGAATGACATAATTTAATTCACCTTCCCGAATTCCCTATCAACTTAACAAGGTGCACAGATGCTTTAAGTGAGCTTCATTTGAATGGAAATAATTGATGAATAACACTCACCATATATAATTTTATCTGCTTTGCAATCCATCATTGATTAAAACTTGCATCTCCATATTGAGCTCCTGTTTAGGTCCATTCACCATATTGGTAGTGCTGAATCCGCCACAAAAACTTCTGAAAACCCTAATATACGAGAAATAATAGATTAAAACTATATCAAACACAGGTAAATATAAGTTATCCCACCAAAACTCTTCTAAAGAAATCATTTGCCATGTTAGTCGGCTATGCGAAATAGATCCAAATTGAACCATATATCCATGTAAAACTAGAACTATAGAACTTGAAGAACGTCGAAACAAGTAAAAGGTGATGAATTAGTAATCACTAATCAGATATTCAATCAAAATAGAACCTGGAAATGGAAGCAGAAGCTGATTCTGAACGTTTTATCATGTCACTAACAAAATAATCCCCTGAATAAACAGACTAATTTACCTAAATTTCCAAAATAGAGAAGAAATAGAGGAACATAGAAACAGAGAATCAAAGGGAGGAAATACTTACCAGTGTTTACGGTGTCGATTGAGGGAGAGACGGCAACAATTGAGGATTCCGAATCCAACGAGGGTTTGCGAGAGAGAGACCACTGAGGGAGTAGAAGGCCACACCGATGCGTTGATGGTGTGATAGATAGAGGGCCAACGATTGAGGGTTCCTAATCCAACGAGGGTTGCGTTGATGGTGCAAGGGTTGGGTGCGAGAGTTGAGAAACAGCTAGGGTGTGACAGAGAGACGGTCGGGTGCGAGGGTTAGAGGGTCGGGTGCTAGGGTTGATGAACATGAAGCCGAGCTGGCAGTGATGAAGATTGACGATGAAGGCGAGCTGGGTGCGATGAAGATGAACGGTGGAGGTTTTTACGAGGGATTTGAAAGTGAAGATGAAGATGACGACACAGCTTCACTTTTAGGGTTAAAAAGTGAATTTGGAAACAATGTAAAACCTAGTGTATGCTTTTGTTATCATTTTTAGGGTTAAAATTGAAAACTTGGAAAAAAATGAAAAGAAAAGTAAATTGTGAAAATAATGGGTGAAAAATTAAATTTTGGGGAGGGAACTCTACTGGCATACTTTTGTAGGGTGCCAAAATAAACATAGAATATGGGCACGCTTTAAAAAGATGACCATTGGAAGAAAAACTAGTCACGCTTTTCAAGCGTGCCGATATCCCTTTATGGCCACGTTTTTCAAGTGTGCCGAAAAAAAGCGTGGCCAAAATTTAAATCAGCGGCCACCATCGTAAAAGCGTGTTGATTTCTCTCAAAGCGTGGCAAAAAAAGCGTGGCCAAATTGTAAATTAGTGGCCACCCTCGTAAAAGCGTGCCGATTTTTCTCTATGGCCACGCTTTTCAAGCATTGCAAAAAAAAGCATGGCTAAATCACAAATCAATGGCCACCCTCGTAAAAACATGGCCATTGACCCCTTTTGGGCACGCTTTAAAAGCGTGGCAAGAAAAAAGTGTGCCGACAGACCTTTTTTCTTATAGTGGTTGGACGCCAGCTACTCCCTTTGGGGCGTTGGACGCCAGGAATGGGGTTGGTGGCTGGCATTGAACGCCAATTTTGGGCCTTCATTTTCAAAGCAAAGTATAGATTATTATATATTTCTAGAAAGCCTTGGATGTTAGATTTCCATAGCCATTGAGAGCGTGCCATTTGGACTTCTACAACTCCAGAAATGCTCCTTCGAGTGCATGGAGGTTAGAATCTGATAGCATCTGCAGTCCTCTCTCTGTCTCTAAATCAGACTTTGCCAAAACTCCTTAATTTCATCCAGAAAATACCTGAAATCATCATAAAACACAACAACTCAAAGTAGAATCCAAAAATATGAATTTTGCACTAAAACCTATTGATGAGCGGATATTTTATACGCTTTTTGGGATTAATTTCTTGTAGTTTTTAGTATGTTTTAGTTAGTTTTTAGTATATTTTCATTAGTTTCTAAGAAAATTTCATATTTCTTGACTTTACTATGAGTTTGTGTGTTTTTCTATAATTTCAGGTATTTTCTGGCTGAAATTGAGGGAGCTGAGCAAAAATTGGATTCAGGTTGAAAAAGGACTGCTGATGCTGTTGGATTCTGACCTCTCTGCACTCGGAATGGATTTTCTGGAGCTACAGATGTCCAATTGGCGCGCTCTCAATTGAGTTGGAAAGTAGACATCCAGGGCTTTCCAGCAATATATAATAGTCCATACTTTGCTCAAGGATAAATGACGTAAACTGGCGTTCAACGCCAGTTCCATGTTGCAGTCTGGCGTTAAACGCTAGAAACAGGTTACAAGTTGGAGTTAAACGCCCAAAACAGGTTACAACCTGGCGTTTAACTCCAAAAACAGCCTAAGCACGTGTAAAGCTTAAGTCTCAGCCGCAGCACACACCAAGTGGGTCCCAGAAGTGGATTTCTGCACTATCTATCATAGTTTATTCATTCTCTGCAAACCTAGATTACTAGCTTACTATTTAAACAACTTTTAGAGGATTATTTTGTATCTCATGACATTTTAGATCTGAACTTTGTATTCCTTGACGGCATGAGTCTCTAAACTCCATTGTTGGGGGTGAGGAGCTCTGCTGTGTCTCGATGAATTAATACAATTACTTCTGTTTTCCATTCAAACACGCTTGTTTCTATCTAAGATATTTATTCGCACTTCAATATGATGAATGTGATGATCCGTGACACTCATCACCATTCTCAACCTATGAATGCGTGCCTGACAACCACCTCCATTCTACATTAGATTGAATAAGTATCTCTTGGATTCCTTAATCAGAATCTTCGTGGTATAAGCTAGGATCCATTGGCAGCATTCTTGAGAATCCGGAAAGTCTAAACCTTGTCTGTGGTATTCCGAGTAGGATTCAAGGATTGAATGACTGTGACGAGCTTCAAACTCACCAAGGTTGGGCGTAGTGACAGACGCAAAAGGACCAACGGATCCTATTCCAGCATGAGTGAGAACCGACAGATGATTAGTCGGGCGGTGACAGCGCACCTCGACCATTTTCACTGAGAGGACGGATGGTAGCCATTGACAACGGTGATCCACCAACATACAGCTTGCCATAGGAGGAAACTTGCGTGCGTGAAGAAGATGACAGTAGGAAAGCAGAGATTCAGAAGACAAAATATCTCCAAAACTCCAACACATTCTCCATTACTGCATAACAAGTATTTATTTCTTACTCTTTTACTCTTCATAATTCAACTTGATAATTATAATTGATATCCTGACTAAGAGTTACAAGATAACCATAGATTGCTTCAAGCCAACAATCTCTGTGGGATTCGATCCTTACTCACGTAAGGTATTACTTGGACGACCCAGTGCACTTGCTGGTTAGAGGTACGAGTTGTGAAAAGTGTGATTCACAATTTGTGCACCAAGTTTTTGGCGCCGTTGCCGGGGATTGTTCGAGTTTGGACAACTGACAGTTTATTTTGTTTCTTAGATTAGGCAAAAAATTTTTTCTTTTTGGTTTAGAGTCTTCTATTATTGTTTTTGGTTGAATTTTTTTTTTAATCCTTATTTTCTCTTTTTAATTTTTTCGAAAATTTTATAAACTGATAATTGAGTTTTTCTATTTGAGTTTAGTTTCATATCTTAAGTTTGGTTTCAATTGCATTTTTTTTATTTATTTTCTTTTAAATTTTCGAATTTATGTTCATTGTTCTTTCTTAATCTTTAAGTTGTTCTTGTTTATTTTCCTTGTTTGTTCTTTAGCTTTTCTTGTTCTGTGTCTTTTCTTGTTTTTCTTGTGCTTTTTCAAAATATCAGTTTTCAAAAAAAAATCTTTACTTATTAAATACCTTATTAAAACACGTTAAATTTATAGCTCAATTGGTTAGAGCGTTGTGCTTATGTTCTTGGTAATTGGCTATCTTCTTTTTAAAAAATTTTTCAAAAATAATTTTTCTTTGAATAAATCTTGTGCCAAACTTTAAGTTTGGTGTCTTCTTGTTGATTTTTCTTTAGTTTTCGAAAATTTTATTTTGGTTTTCTAAAAATTTTAAGTTTGGTGTTCTATATTCATGTTTTGTTGTTCTTGTGAGTCTTCAAAGTGTTCTTGAGTCTTCCTTGTGTTTTGATCTTAAAATTTTTCAGTTTCGTGTTCCTTGGTGTTTTCCTCCAAAATTTTCGAAAATAAGGAACATTAGATCTAAAAATTTTAAGTTGTGTGTCTTTTGTGTATTTTTCTCTTTCATCATAAAATTCAAAAATAAAAAAAATATCTTTTCTCTCTATTTTAAAGTGAATTTTCGAAAATTGCTTTTAAAATTCAGATTTCTATTTCAAAATTTAAATTTTTTTTCAAAAATCATATCCAAAAGCTTTTCAAATCTTCTTAATTAAGTAATTATTTTAGTTTTAATTTTTTTCTTAATTTTTGAAATCTATATTTAATTTCTAGTTATTTTATTTTATTTTTTATTCGTTTTCTTTTTTTTTATAAAATAAAAAAATATATATTTTAATTGCAATTCACATCAATTCCCTTTTCTCCATCATGGACCTAAGTGGAAATGAGCAGTCCAGAAGGACTCTGGGGTCATATGCTAACACCACTACTACTTCATATGGGAGTAGTATCTGTATACCATCCATTGGAGTCAGTAGCTTTGAGTTGAATCCTCAGCTCATTATCATGGTGCAGCAAAGTTGCCAGTATTCCGGTCTTCCACAAGAAGAACCTACAGAGTTTCTGGCACAGTTTTTACAAATTGCTGACACAGTACATGATAAGGAAATAGATCAGGATGTCTACAGAATATTACTGTTTCCATTTGCTGTAAAAGACCACGCTAAGAGGTGGTTAAATAACCAATCTAAGGCTAGCATAAGGACATGGAAATAGCTGTCAGAAAAATTCCTGAATCAATACTTCCCTCCAAAATGGATGACACAGCTAAGGCTGGACATCTAAGGCTTTAAACAAGGAGATAATGAATCTCTTTATGATGTCTGGGAGAGATAGAGAGAGATGTTAAGAAAATGCCCCTCTAAAATGTTTTCAGAATGGGTGCAGTTAGACATCTTCTATTATGGGCTTACAGAGAAAGCTCAAATTTCTCTAGATCACTCAGCTGGTGGATCTATACACATGAGAAAGACAATTGAAGAGGCTCAAGAGCTTATTGATACAGTTGCCAGAAATCAGCATCTGTACCTAAATAGTGAATCTTCTATGAAAGAAGAGGCTAAAACAGTAACTGCTGAACTTAGTCCTGCAGAACAAATTACTGAATTCAATCACCAATTAGACTTTCTAACAAAACAGCTGGCCGAATTCAAGGAGATACTACAAGACACAAGAATGGCTAATATAAATATGGAGGTACAGTTGAAGCAAACATAACAACAGTTATCAAAACAAATAACAGAAGAGTGCCAAGCAGTTCAATTAAGAAGTGGAAAAACATTAAATACCTCACTTCAAGGTAGCAGGAAGCCAAGAAATGAACAAACTGCTATTCAAAATCCCTCTGAGGACAGTAAGAGCCCAGAGAGGAATAACTCTGGCGTTCAAATGCCAGAAACAAGCAAGGAGTTGGCGTCAAACGCCCAATGGAAGCTCAGTTCTGGCGTTTAAACGCCAGGAACAAGTAAGGAGTTGGCGTCCAACGCCAATCCAGCTTCTAACCCTGGCATTCAAATGCCAGTGAGGGATCAGACATACACAAGTGCTGATAACAACCCCTCTAAAAAGGCTTCTCCAACCACCTTTGTAGGAAATAAACCTGCAGCAACTAAGGTTGAGGAATATAAAGCCAAGATACCTTATCCTCAAAAACTCCGCCAAGAGGAGCAGGATAAGCAATTTGCTCGCTTTACAGATTATCTCAGGACTCTTGAAATAAAGATTTCGTTTGCAGAGGCACTTGAGCAAATACCTTCTTATGCCAAGTTCATGAAAGAGATCTTGAGTCATAAGAAGGATTGGAGAGAAACTGAAAGAGTTATCCTCACTGAAGAATGCAGTGCAGTCATTCTGAAAAGCTTTCCAGAAAAGCTTAAAGATCCCGGGAGCTTTCTGATACCATGCATATTAGAGGGTAATTGCACCAAGACAGCTTTATGTGATCTTGGGGCAAGCATCAACCTAATACCTGCATCCACTATCAGAAAGCTTGGTTTAACTGAAGAAGTTAAACCAACCCGGATATGTCTCCAACTTGCTGATGGATCCATTAAATACCCATCAGGCGTGATTGAGGACATGATTGTCAGGATTGGGCCATTCGCCTTTCCCACTGACTTTGTAGTGCTGGAAATGGAGGAGCACAAGAGTGCTACTCTCATTCTAGGAAGACCTTTCCTAGCAACTGGACGAACTCTCATTGATGTCCAAAAGGGGGAAGTAACCCTGAGAGTCAATGAAAATGAGTTTAAGTTGAATGCTGGCAAGGCCATGCAGCATCCAGACACACCAAAAGACTGCATGAAAGTTGATCTCATTGACTCTTTAGTAGAGGAGGTCAGCATGGCTAACAGTCTCGAATCAGAGCTGGAAGACGTCTTTAAAGATGTTCAGCCTGATTTGGAGGGTTCAGAGGAATTGAAAGAGCCTCTGAGACTTCCTCAGGAAGAGGTGAAACCTCCTAAACCCGAGCTCAAGCCATTACCACCATCCCTGAAATATGCATTTCTGGGAGAAGGTGACACTTTTCCAGTGATCATAAGCTCTGCTTTAAATCCACTGGAAGAGGAAGCACTAATTCAATTGCTAAGGACACACAAGACAGCTCTTGGGTGGTCCATAAGTGACCTTAAGGGCATAAGCCCAGCTAGATGCATGCACAAAATCCTATTGGAGGATGATGCTAAGCCAGTGGTTCAACCACAGAGGCGGCTAAATCCAGCCATGAAGGAAGTGATGCAGAAAGAGGTCACCAAATTACTGGAGGCTGGGATTATTTATCCTATTTCCAATAGCCCCTGGGTGAGCCATGTTCAAGTTGTTCCCAAGAAGGGAGGCATGACAGTGGTTCATAATGAAAAAAATGAACTGGTTCCTACAAGAACAGTTATAGGGTGGCGCATGTGTATTGACTACAGAAGGCTCAACACAGCCACCAGAAAGGACCATTTTCCTTTACCATTCATAGACCAGATGCTAGAGAGACTAGCAGGTCATGAATATTACTGCTTTTTGGATGGCTATTCAGGTTACAACCAAATTGTAGTAGATCCTCAAGACCAAGAGAAAACATCATTCACATGTCCTTCTAGAGTATTTGCTTACAGAAGAATGCCTTTTGGTCTGTGTAATGCACCTGCAACCTTTCAGAGGTGCATGCTTTCTATCTTCTCTGATATGGTAGAGAAGTTTCTGGAAGTCTTCATGGATGACTTTTTAGTATTTGGAGACTCATTCAGCTCTTGCCTTGACCATTTAGCACTTGTTCTGAAAAGATGCCAGGAGACCAACCTAGTTTTAAACTGGGAAAAATGTCACTTTATGGTGACTGAAGGAATTGTCCTTGGGCATAAATTTCAAACAAGGGAATAGAGGTGGATCAAGCTAAAGTGGAAGTAATTAAAAAATTATCACCACCTGCTAATGTTAAGGCAATCAGAAGTTTTTTGGGGCATGCAGGATTCTACAGGAGGTTTATAAAGGATTTTTCAAAAATTGCAAAACCCCTGAGCAATCTGCTAGCTGCTAACATGCCATTTGTGTTTGACATAGAGTGTCTGCAGGCGTTTGAGACTCTGAAAGCTAAGCTGGTCACAGCACCAGTTATTTCTGCACCAGACTGGACTTTACCATTTGAACTAATGTGTGATGCCAGTGACCACGCCATTGGTGCAGTACTGGGGCAGAGAAATGACAAGCTTCTGCATGTCATTTATTATGCTAGCCGTGTTTTAAATGATGCCCAGAAAAATTACACAACCACAGAAAAAGAATTGCTTGCAGTGGTTTATGCCATTGACAAGTTTAGATCATACTTAGTAGGATCAAAAGTGATTGTGTACACTGACCATGCTGCTCTTAAATATCTACTCTCAAAGCAGGATTCAAAACCCAAGCTCATAAGATGGGTGTTGCTTCTGCAAGAGTTTGATATAGAAATAAGAGACAGAAATGGGACAGAGAACCAAGTGGCTGATCATCTGTCCCGGATAGAACCAGCAGAAGGGGAGTTTCCCCCATCTATTGAGCTCTCTGAGACCTTTCTGGATGAGCATTTGTTTGCCATTCAGGAAACACCATGGTTTGCAGACATTGCAAACTATAAAGCTGCAAGGTTCATACCCAAGAAGTAAAGCAGGCAACAAAAGAAAAAATTAATTACTGATGCAAGGTACTACTTGTGGGATGAACCTTATCTCTTTAAGAGATGTGCAGACGGAATAATCCGTAGGTGTGTGCCTAGAGAAGAAGCACAGAGGATCTTATGGCATTGCCATGGATCACAATATGGAGGCCATTTCGGAGGTGAGCGAACAGCCACCAAGGTCCTCCAATGTGGCTTCTACTGGCCTACACTCTATAGGGATTCCCGAGAGTTTGTACGTAACTGTGACAGTTGCCAAAGAGCTGGTAATCTGCCTCATGGTTACGCATTGCCTCAACAGGGAATCTTGGAGATTGAGTTGTTTGATGTATGGGGAATTGACTTCATGGGACCTTTCCCACCATCATACTCAAACACTTATATTCTGGTGGCAGTCGACTATGTATCAAAATGGGTAGAGGCCGTTGCCACACCCACCAATGATACTAAAACAGTGCTGAAGTTCCTCCAGAAACATATCTTCAGCAGGTTTGGTGTCCCTAGAGTACTAATCAGTGATGGGGCACTCACTTCTGCAACAAACAACTTTACTCTGCCATGGTCCGGTATGGGATTCGCCACAAGGTGGCGACTCCATATCATCCACAGACAAATGGACAAGCTGAAGTTTCTAACAGAGAACTAAAAAGAATCCTGGAACGGACTGTAAGTACCCGTAGAAAGGATTGGGCAAGAAGCTTAGATGATGCTCTGTGGACTTATAGAACAGCATTCAAGACTCCTATAGGGACCTCTCCATACCAGCTTGTGTATGGTAAGGCCTGTCATCTGCCCGTGGAACTGGAACATAAGGCCTACTGGGCAACCAGATTCCTAAACTTTGATGCCAAATTAGCTAGAGAAAAAAGATTGCTCCAGCTGAATGAGCTAGAGGAATTCAGATTCACTACGTTCGAAAATGCCAAGCTTTATAAAGAGAAATAAAAAAGGTGGCATGACAGAAAGCTGTCATCTAGAGTCTTTGAACCAGGACAAAAGGTTCTGTTGTTTAACTCTAGGCTTAGGCTATTCCCCGGAAAACTGAAATCTCGATGGAGGGGACCATATGTGATTACAAGTGTATCACCATATGGTTATGTGGAGCTTCAAGACATTGATTCTGATAAGAAGTTTATTGTTAATGGACAGAGAATCAAGCACTATCTTGAAGGCAATGTTGAGCAAGAGTGCTCAAGGCTGAGGCTAGATTAAAAGCTCAGCAAGGTCCAGCTAAAGACAATAAAGAAGCGCTTGTTGGGAGGCAACCCAGCCATTAGCAAAACTTTTTCTGTTATTATATTTTATTTTATTCTTCCTTCTATTTATTTTTAAAATATATGAGCTTAATATTAACAAGGTAAAGAATCAATTGCATAAGTCCACAGGATTACAGAAGAATTCAGAGCACAAAATAGGAAAAAGGAGCTCACTGGCAAGAAAACGCCAGTAAGAAGCACAATTGGGTGTTAAACGCCCAAAAGGAGCATCTACTGGGCGTTTAACGCCAGTAAAGATAGCCATCTGGGCGTTAAACGCCAGATTTACAGCATCCTGGGCATTCAGAAAAACGCCCAGTGACAAAGGGGTTTCTGGCGTTTAACGCCAGCTAGAAGCAACAGCTGGGCGTTAAACGCCCAAAACAAGCACCAACTAGGTGTTAAATGCCCAAAACATGCAGCAGTTGGGCGTTTAACGCCAGAATTGTGGAGAGTAGGCAATTTCATTTTCAATTCAAATTTTTTCCATTTTCTATGTTTCAATTCATGATTTCTTGCACAAACATGTTACAAATCCTAATTTTTCAAATCCTTTTTCAAAAGATATCAAATGTATCTTAATTCATAAACCCTTTTTCTTAATCCTCTTCAAATTATTTTCAAATCCTTTTCAAAACAAATCTATCTCTTTTCCTTTTAAAATCTTTTCAACTCATCAATATCTTTTTCAAATCTTCATATCATCTTTTTCAAAATCCAGATTTATCTTTTTCAAATATCTTTCATATCTTTTCAATTTTAAATCACATCTTTTCCTATCATACTTATCTTTTCCAAATCACTTTTTCTATCATATCTTTTTCAAATAATTTTCGAAACCAACCCCCCTTCCCTTTAAATATTGGTTCGGCCTCTCCCCCTATCCTCCACAAGTTGCGCTTGACTCTCCCTCTTTCCCTTTCCATTCCTTTCTTTTGCTTGAGGACAAGTAAACCTCTAAGTTTGGTGTATTTATCTGTGATCACTAAACCAATACCCACTAAGATCATGGCTCCTAAGGGAAAACAAACCGACTCCAGAGGCAAGAAAGAGAATATTCCAAAACCACTTTGGAATCAAGAGAAGTTCATAACCAAAGAACATTCAGACCATTTTTACAAAATAATGAGTCTAAGGTCAGTGATCCCGGAAGTTAAATTCGATCTGAAAGAAGATGAATATCCGGAGATCCAAGAGCAAATACGAAACGGGAGCTGGGAAGTCCTAGCTAATCCTGAAACAAAGGTGGAAAGAAACATGGTTCAGGAATTCTATGCTAATCTGTGGCAGACGGACAGGCAGAGAATAGCTGGAACCGCATTCTATGACTATAGAACTCTGGTCAGAGGAAAGATTGTTCACACCCACCCTAACAAAATAAGGGAGATCTTCAAGCTGCCTCAACTGCAAGATGACCCAGATTCCTTCAATAGGAGAATGATGAGATCAAACCTGAGCTTGGACAAAATCCTAGAGGACATATGCCTCCCTGGAGCTAAATAGACAACCAACACAAAGGTTGCCCCAAACCAACTCAAAAGAGGAGATCTCAAACCAGTCGCCAGAGGCTGGCTGGACTTCATTGGGCGCTCTATACTGCCCACTAGCAACCGCTCTGAAGTCACCATCAGAAGAGCAGTGATGATTCATTGCATTATGCTGGAAAAAGAAGTGGAAGTTCATCAGCTGATTACTTGTGAGCTTTACAAAATTGCAAACAAGAACTCCAAAGATGCCAAATTGGCCTATCCAAGCTTAGTTTCTCTGTTATGTAAAGATGCTAGGATAAAGATGGGAGTAGATAAGTATATCCCAGTTGAGCAACCAATCACCAAAAAGTCTATGGAAGGACAACAAGTGCAGGACGACCCCATCAAGAGAAAAGTAGAGGAGTTCCTCCCGGAAATCCCTCAAATTGAATACTGGGAGCGCCTAGAAGCATCTGTCACCAAGTTGCAAGAAGCTGTGGATCAACTGAAGGAAGAACAGCAAAATCAAAACAGCATGCTCTGCAAATTGCTTAGAGAACAAGAAGAGCAAGGGCGTGAACTGAAGGAATTAAAGCGTCAGAAACTATCTCTTGAAGGGCCAAGCACTCCACAGACTAAAGAGGCATCCACCTCCCAAATTCAAGGTTGTTGAGTTCTAATCTTAGCCTTAACTCTGTGATAATTGTTCTTATTTGAGTTTTACCTTAGAAGTTATATATGAGTAGTAGTAATTAGTATCTATATTTTGATTTTATCTCCAATTAAGCTATAATTTATTTTTCTCATCATCATTAAACATGAATAAAATAGCATATTTTCTTTAGAATAAGGAGGCAATATTTTTTGAGTTTTTAAAAAGAAAAATTCTAATTATTTACATGTGGTGGCAATGCTTTTTGTCTTCTGAATGAATGCTTGAACAGTGCATATGTCTTCTGAATTTGATGATTATGAATGTTAAATATGTTGGCTCTTGAAAGAATGATGAAAAAGGAGAAATGTTATTTGATAATCTGAAAAATCATAAAAAAATGATTCTTGAAGCAAGAAAAAGCAGTGAATACAAAAGCTTGTAGAAAAAAAATGGCAAAAATAAAAGAAAAAGAAAAAGAAAAAGAAAAAGAGAAAGCAAGCAGAAAAAGCCAATAGCCCTTAAAACCAAAAGGCAAGGGTAATAAAAAGGATCCAAGGCTTTGAGCATCAGTGGATAGAAGGGCCTAAAGGAATCAAATCCTGGCCTAAGCGGCTAAAGCAAGCTATCCCTAACCATGTGCTTGTGGCGTGAAGGTGTCAAGTGAAAACTTGAGACTGAGCGGTTAAAGTCAAGGTCCAAAGCAAAAAGAAGAGTGTGCTTAAGAACCCTGGACACCTCTAACTGGGAACTTTAGCAAAGCTGAGTCACAATCTGAAAAGGTTCACCCAATTATGTGTCTGTGGCATTTATGTATCCAGTGGTAATACTAGAAAATAAAGTTCTTAGGGCCACGGCCAAGACTCATAAAGTAGCTGTGTTCAAGAATCAACATACCGAACTAGGAGAATCAATAACACTATCTGAATTCTAAGTTCCTATAGATGCCAATCATTCTGAGCTTCAATGGATAAAGTGAGTTGCCAAAACTGTTCGGAATCAAAAAGCTACTAGTCCCGCTCATCTAATTAGAATCTGAGTTTCACTCAAAAACTCTGAGATATTATTGCTTCTTGACTTATTTGTATTCTATTTTTTTGGGGTTAATTTTATGTAGTTTTTAGTATGTTTTAGTTAGTTTTTAGTATATTTTCATTAGTTTCTAGGCAAAATTCATATTTCTAGACTTTACTATGAGTTTGTGTGTTTTTCTGTAATTTCAGGTATTTTCTGGCTGAAATTGAGGGAGCTGAGCAAAAATATGATTCAGGCTGAAAAAGGACTGCTGATACTGTTGGATTCTGACCTCTCTGAACTCGGAATGGATTTTCTGGAGCTACAAGAGTCCAATTGGCGCGCTCCCAATTGAGTTGGAAAGTAGACATCCAGGGCTTTCCAGAAATATATAATAGTCTATACTTTGCTCAAGGATAAATGACGTAAACTGGCGTTCAATGCCAGTTCCATGTTGCAGTCTGGCGTTAAACGCTAGAAACAGGTTACAAGTTGGAGTTAAACGCCCAAAACAGGTTACAACCTGGCGTTTAACTCCAGAAACAGTCTAAGCACGTGTAAAGCTTAAGTATCAGCCGCAGCACACACCAAGTGGGCCCCAGTAGTCGATTTCTGTACTATCTATCATAGTTTACTCATTCTCTGGAAACCTAGATTACTAGCTTACTATTTAAACAACTTTTAGAGGATTATTTTGTATCTCATGACATTTTAGATCTGAACTTTGTACTCCTTGACGGCATGAGTCTCTAAACTCCATTGTTGGGGGTGAGGAGCTCTGCTGTGTCTCGATAAATTAATACAATTACTTCTGTTTTCCATTCAAACACGCTTGTTTCTATCTAAGATATTTATTCGCACTTCAATATGATGAATGTGATGATCCGTGACACTCATCACCATTCTCAACCTATGAACGCGTGCCTGACAACCACCTCCGTTCTACATTAGATTGAATAAGTATCTCTTGGATTCCTTAATCAGAATCCATTGGCAGCATTCTTGAGAATCCGGAAAGTCTAAACCTTATCTATGGTATTCCGAGTAGGATTTAGGGATTGAATGACTGTGACGACTTCAAACTCACAAAGGTTGGGCATAGTGATAGACGCAAAAGGACCAACGGATCCTATTCCAGCATGAGTGAGAACTGACTGATGATTAGCCGGGCGGTGACAACGCACCTCGACCATTTTCACTGAGAGGACGGATGGTAGCCATTGACAACGTTGATCCACCAACATACAGCTTGCCATAGGAGGAAGCTTGCGTGCGTGAAGAATATGACAGTAGGAAAGCAGAGATTCAGAAGACAAAGCATCTCCAAAACTCCAACACATTCTCCATTACTGCATAACAAGTATTTATTTCTTGCTCTTTTATTCTTCCTAATTCAACTTGATAATTATAATTGATATCCTGACTAAGAGTTACAAGATAACCATAGATTGCTTCAAGCCAACAATCTCTGTAGGATTCGACCCTTACTCACGTAAGGTATTACTTGGACGACCCAGTACACTTGCTGGTTAGTGGTACGAGTTGTGAAAAGTGTGATTCACAATTTGTGAACCACTTATGAAAATATAATAAAACTTAAACAAAACATAATAAAAGCTATATGAAAATGATGGCAAAAAGCGTATAAAATATCCTCTCATCAGAATACTAAACTTAAACTATTGCTTGTCCCCAAGCAACTAAAAACAAAATAGGATTAAAAAGAAGAGAAGGATACAATAAATCTCAGGGTTTTCAATGAAGCTCAGTTTCAATTAGATGAGCGGGACTTAGTAGCTATTCACTTCTAAATAGTTTTGGCATCTCACTTTCCTTTGAAGCTCAGAATAATTGGCATCTTTAGGAACTTAGAATCCAGATGATATTATTGACTCTCCTAGTTCAATTCTTTTTTATTCTTGAACACAACTTCTTTTGAGTCTTGGTCGTGACCCTAAGCGCTTTGTTTTCTAGTATTACCACCGGATACATAAACGCCAAAGACACTTAACTGGGTGAACCCTTTCAGATTATGATTCAGCTTTGCTAGAATCCCCAGAAAGTGGTGTCCAGAGTTCTTAAGCACATTCTTTGCTTTGGATCACGACTTTAATTGCTCAGTCTCAAGCTTTTTACTTGACACCTTCACACCACAAGCATATAGTTAGGGAAGCAGCTCATTTGAACTGTTTAGGCTTGGATCCTTTACTCTTGGCTTTTAGTTTAAAGAGCTATTGGCTTTTTCTTTTTTCTGCTTGCTTCTCTTTTTCTCTTTTTTTTCGCATATACATATATTTATTTTTTTCTTTTATTTCTTTTTGCTGCTTTTTCTTGTTTCAAGGATCAATTTTTAGATTTTTCAGATTACCAATAATACTTCTCTTTTATCATCATTCCTTCAAGAGCCAACATTCTTAACTCCAATATCAAACATGCACTGTTCATTCATGCATTCAGAAGTAAAAGCAATGCCACCACATCAACATAATTGAACTATTCTTTATGATATAAATTTAAATTTAAGTATCTCCCTATTCTTTTTCAATTAAAATATTTTTTTCAAGCAAGGTGAGAGATATATGGAATATTTCATAGCTTTAAGGCATAAAATAAAGATGATCATGCACTAGAAATAGACAATAAGATAAATTACAAGGAAAAATAGAAAAATAACATAGGCAACAAGGGATTAAGGGAACGGGTCCACCTTAGTGACGGCGGCTACTACTCCCTCTGGAGAATCCAATTGAGCGCTTGATGTCTCTTATGTCACGCCCCTGTCTCTGTTGTTCTTCCCATATGGCTCTTTGATCTTCTCTTATTTTATAGAGGATGGTGGTATGCTCTTGATGTCCCATCCTTAACTGATCCATGTTGGAGCTTAATTCTCCTAGAGAAGTATGCAATTGGTCCCAATCGCCTTGGGAAGGAAAATGCATCCCTTGAGGCATCTCAGGTGTTTCTTGCTGAGGCTGCTCCACATGCTTTTGTTTATGTGCATGTGTAGGCTCTCTAGTTTGCTCTATCCTTATTTTAGTGACGGGCTTGACCTCCTCAATGGAGATGTCTCCTTCTATGACAATTCTAGCTAAATTATATAAGTGACATATAAGGTGGAGAAAAGCCAACCTTGCTAAGGTGGAAGGCTTCTCAGCTTTCTTGTACAATTCTTGAGGTATCACCTCATGTACCTCCACCTTACTTCCAATCATGATTGAATGAATCATGATGGCTCTATCAATGGTCACTTCTAACCAATTGTTAGTAGGGATGATGGAGTGTTGGATGAATTCCAACCATCCTCTAGCTACGGGCTTGAGGTCAAGCCTTCTCAGTTGGATAGGTTTGCATTGAGCATCTCTCTTCCACTGAGCTCTTTCCAGACAAATGTCTGAAAGTACTTGGTCCAGACTCTGATCATAATTGACTCTTTGAGTATAAGGATGTGGGTCTCCTTGCATTATTGGCAAATGGAGCGCCAACTTTACACTCTCTACACTGAAATCCAAGGGTCGCCCTCGGACCATGGTGCTCCAATTTTTGGGATGTGGGTTCACACTAGTGTCATGGTTTTTAGTGACCCAAGCATTAGCATAGAACTCTTGCACCATCAAGATTCCAACTTCTGGGATAGCATTCATTAGAACTTCCCAACCTCTCCTCCGGATTTCTCATCGGATCTCCAGGTACTCATTCTTTTTTAGCCTAAAGGAGACTTCAGGAATCACCCTTTTTTTTCATCTCCCAAGGTTTGAAGGTGGAAGCAACAAATTTTCCTTTCCTATTTCTAGAGAATTCTCTGACTTTGGGTGCCATAAGTGTGAATGGAAAGCAAAAAGCAAGGCATTTCCAACACTAAAGTTAAAATATTTGCTAATCCTTGAGCAAAATAGGAAAGAAAAGAGTAGCAGAGGCAGAGAATAGAGTGGAGAAAGAGGGAGAAAGGGTTCAGCCAAGTGGGGGCTATATTGTATTAGGTGTGTGTAGGAAGGGTTGGGGGAAGAGGTATTTATAAGGGTGGGATAGGGGTAGGGTTCCAATGAATGGGTGGGAATTGAGTGAGAAATTTTGAATTTGAAGTGGGTGAGTGTTGGTGGGAATGGTGGGAATTATGATAGTTTTGGGAAAATATATGGATGTGATTGGTTGAAGGTTTAGGGGGAAGAGTGTGTGGGGAAGAGTGAAGGTAAGAGGGAGAAGAAGGTGGGGTAGGTGGAGATTCTGTGAGACCCAATGATCCTAAGGGGTTGGGGAATTCAAATTCCCTGCCCCCTTGTGGGTGTTGAACGCCCAGCTCTTGCTCCTAGTTGACGTTCAACGCCAGCTTTATACTCCTCACTGGGCGTTGAACGCCTATAGGAGACCCCATTCCTGGTATTCAATGCCAAGTCTCTACCTCTTGGCTGGTGTTCAATGCCAGGAATGCTACTCTGCTTGGGCATTGAATGCTCATTAGGGATACCCTGTGTGGCGTTGAACGCCCACTCTGGCCTTGTTGTCTGGCGTTCAATGCCAGCAAGGTACTTGCTCCAGGGTATTTTGTTTCCAGTTTTGATTGTCTCTGTTTCTGTTCTGACTACTACACATGATCATAAACCTAAAGAACGATTATGAAATATAAACTGATATAACTTAAATAAACTTAATAAAAAATAAGAAAACTCTAATTATTGACGGGTTACCTCCCAACAAGTGCTTCTTTAACATCACTAGCTTGACGGTTAGCTCCTTACGGAGATGGATAGGGGCTTAGAATTTCGCCCATTACAGTGAACTTCTTGTCTGTGCTCTCATGGATGAGCTCTACATGCAATAGAGAGAGGATCTTACTCTCATGCCAGGTGAGAGGCCTTCAGTGGGGATCTTTTTGTCCCTCCAGCCTTTTGGTACTTTCTCTTTAGTACCTTTATTCTCAGTGCTTGATAATGGCTGCCCAACACCAAACTTAGAATTGGTGTCTAAGGGCTCTGTATAACTTTGCACTGAGAGAAATGGTTGGAACACTAGGTGTTGCACAACTGTCTCTCTTTTGTCAGAGGGAGAGTTAGGGTTAGGCATCTTGAACAAGATGTGGTTCTCCCATAATTGTAGAATCAGCTCTCCCTTTGCTACATCAATGATGGCATTGGCAGTGGCTAGGAAAGGTCTTCCAAGGATGATGGATTCATCCTTGTCTTCTCTAGTATCTAAGATTATGAAATCTACAGGGATGTAAAGGTTCTCAACCTTTACTAAGACATCCTCTTCCACACCATATGCCTTCTTTATTGACTTGTCTGCCATCTCTAGTGAGATTCTTACAGCTTGTACCTCAAAGATTCCCAGCCTCTCCATTATATAGAGTGGCATGAGGTTTATGCTTGACCCTAGGTCAAACAGAGCCTTTTCAAAGGTAATGGTGCCTATGGTTCAAGGAATTAGGAAGCGTCTGGGATCGAACAGCTTCTGAGGTAGTTTCTGTTGAACCAAGGCATTGAATTCACTCACTAGAGGTTCTTCCTCCAATGTCTTTATTCCAAATAGGTTGGCATTTAGCTTTGTGAGGACTCCTAGTTATCGAGCAACTTGCTCTTCCCTAGTTTTCTCTTCCTCATCAGAGAAGGAGTGATCCTCATAATCCATGAATTACAACAAGGCATTCAATGGAACTTCTATAGTCTCCTCATAAGCCTTAGTTGCCTTCATTTCTTCAATGGGGGAGTTTTTAGTCGGCGTTGAACGCCCTACTGCCCCATGATTGGCGTTCAACGCCAGATGTTGTGCCTCTTTAGTCATTGAACGCCCAGTAAGGACTTCCTTACTGGCGTTCAATGCCAGAGCTTCCCCTTCAGATTCGGCCTCAGCTTCTACAGTGATGGCCTTGCACTCTTCTCTTGGGTTCACTTCAGTGTTACTAGGAAGAGTGTTAGGAGGGGTCTCAGGAATTCTCTTGCTCAGCTGACCAACTTGTACCTCCAGATTTCTGATGGAAGACCTAGTTTTTGTTATGAAACTTTGAGTGTTCTTAGAAAGCTCAGAAACTATGGTTGCTAAGTCAGAAAAGCTCTGCTTAGAAGTTTCCATGTTTTGTTCAGAAGAATGGAATGGTTTATTATTAAACCTATTCTGGTTTCTTCCACCTTGATTATTATTGAAGCCTTGCTGACGCTTCTGTTGATTGATAAACCCCAATTTAATGGTTTATCTTATGTTGATTTTAGGGGATTTTATCATCTTTTCTCACATTTATTCAATGAAATAGAATAATTTTGTAATTCTCCCTTAATTTGTGCTTAAGTGTAAAAACATGCTTTTTATGCCTGTAATTTGCTAATTTTAATTCACCTTTGATTCAACTACATGCCTTGATATGTTTGTTAGTGAACTCAGGTTGAAAAACCTAGGAATGGATAAAAGGAGTGAAGAAAAAAGCATGCAAAGTGGAGAATTCATGGAAAATCAAAGATTTGAAGTGCATACATCGATGCGCATGCGTGACAGACGTGCACGCGTGAAAATGAGGTTGTCCAAGTGACATGTAGGTGTGACATGACGCGTATGCGTGAGAAACAAAATGCCAGACGACGTATACGCATGGCCCATAGGTACGCGTCGCAGCTCGTACGTGACCTCATTAAAGTGAAAATGCTGGGGACGATTTTTGAGCTTCCTGGTGCACGAAATTGTGATCTCCAGGCTCAAACAAATCCTGGTAATGGCTCCAAAGCTTGGTGCTCTGATCTTAATTCATAATATGTCACAACTTTGATACAACTAACCAGCAAGTGCACTGGGTCGTCCAAGTAATACCTTACGTGAGTAAGGGTCGAATCCCACGGAGATTGTTGGTATGAAGCAAGCTATGGTCACCTTGTAAATCTCAGTCAGGCAGATATAAAGTGATAATGGTGTTTTCGAATATTATATAATAAAATAGGGATAGAGATACTTATGTAATTCATTGGTAGGAATTTCAGATAAGCGAATGGAGATGCTTTTCGTTCCTCTGAACCTCTGCTTTCCTGCTATCTACATCCAATCAGTCTTACTCCTTTCCATGGCTGGCTTTATGTGATACATCACCACTGTCAATGGCTACTTTCGGTCATCTCTCGGGAAAATGATCCAATGCCCTGTCACGGCACGGCTAATCGTCTGGAGGCATCACCCTTGTCAATGGCTTCATCTTATCCTCTCAGTGAATAATATGCTCACGCACCCTGTCACGGCACGGCTATTCATCTGTCGGTTCTCGATCATGCTGGAATAGGATTTACTATCCTTTTGCGTCTGTCACTAACGCCCTGCAATCGCGAGTTAGGAGCTCGTCACAGTCATTCAATCATTGAATCCTACTCGGAATACCACAGACAAGGTTTAGACCTTCCGGATTTTCTTGAATGCCGCCATCATTCTAGCTTACGCCACGAAGATTCTGGTTAGGAGATCTAAGAGATATTCATTCTAGCTTATTTCATGTAGAACGGAAGTGTTTGTCAGGCACGTGTTCATAGGGGAGATGGTGATGAGCGTCACACATAATCATCACCTTCATCACGTTCTTGGGTGCGAATGGATATCTTAGAAGCGAAATAAGAAGAATTGAATAGAAAACAGTAGTACTTTGCATTAATCTTTGAGGAACAGCAGAGCTCCACACCTTAATCTATGGAGTGTAGAAACTCTACCGTATGAAAATACATAAGTGAAGGTCCAGGCATGGCCGAGATGGCCAGCCCCCTAAAACGTGATCAAAGGATCATAAGGTAATCCAAAGATGCCTAATACAATAGTAAGAGGTCCTATTTATAATAAACTAGCTACTAGGGTTTACATGAGTAAGTATTTGATGTATAAATCCACTTCCGGGGCCCACTTGGTGTGTGTTTGGGCTGAGCCTGAGTGTTGCACGTGCAGAGGCCATTTGTGGAGTTGAACGCCAAGTTCTGTGCCAGTTTGGGCGTTCAACTCTGGTTTTGGATCCTTTTCTGGCGCTGGACGCCAGATTTGGGCAGAAGGCTGGCGTTAAACGCCAGTTTACGTCGTCAATTCTTGGCCAAAGTATGGACTATTATATATTGCTGGAAAGCCCTGGATGTCGACTTTCCAACGCAATTGGAAGCGCGCCATTTCGAGTTCTGTAGCTCCAGAAAATCTACTTTGAGTGCAGGGAGGTCAGAATCCAACAGCATCAGCAGTCCTTTTTCAACCTCTGAATCTGATTTCTGCTCAAGTCCCTCAATTTCAGCCAGAAAATACCTGAAATCACAGAAAAACACACAAACTCATAGTAAAGTCCAGAAATGTGAATTTAACACAAAATCTATTAAAAACATCCCTAAAAGTAACTAGATCCTACTAAAAACATACTAAAAACAATGTCAAAAAGTGTATAAATTATCCGCTCATCACAACACCAAACTTAAATTTTTGCTTGTCCCCAAGCAACTGAAAATCAAAATAGGATAAAAAGCATAGAATATACTATAAATTCCAAACTATCAATGAAACAGAGCTTCAATCATATGAGCGGGACTTATAGCTTTTTGCCTCTTGAATAGTTTTGGCATCTCACTTTATCCATTGAGGTTCAGAATGATTGGCATCTATAGGAACTTCAGATTTCGAATAGTGTTATTGACTCTCTTAGTTCAGCATGATGATTCTTGAACACAGCTTCTTTATGAGTCTTGGCCGTGGCCCTAAGCATTTTGTTTTCCAGTATTACCACCGGATACATAAATGCCACAGACACATAATTGGGTGAACCTTTTCAGATTGTGACTCAGCTTTGCTAAAGTCCCCAATTAGAGGTGTCCAGGGTTCTTAAGCACACTCTTTGTTTTTGCTTTGGACCTTGACTTTAACCGCTCAGTCTCAAGTTTTCACTTGACACCTACACGCCACAAGCACATGGTTAGGGACAGCTTGGTTTAGCCGCTTAGACCAGGATTTTATTCCTTTAGGCCCTCCTATCCACTGATGCTCAAAGCCTTGGGATCCTTTTTAATTGCCCTTGCCTTTTGGTTTTAAGGGTTATTGGCTTTTTCTGCTTGCTTTTTCTTTTTCTTTCTATTTTTTTTCGCCTATTTTTTTTTCTTCTGCAAGCTTTGTTCTTTGCTGCTTTTTCTTGCTTCAAGAATCATTTTTATGATTTTTCAGATTATCAAATAACATGTCTCCTAGTCATCATTCTTTCAAGAGCCAACATATTTAACATTCTTAAACAACAACTTCAAAAGACATATGCACTGTTCAAGCATACATTCAGAAAACAAGAAGCATTGTCACCACATCAATATAATTAAACTAAGTTCAAGGATAAATTCGAAACTCATGTACTTCTTGTTCTTTTGAATTAAAACATTTTTCATTTAAGAGAGGTGATGGATTCATAGGACATTTATAACTTTAAGACAAAGTTACTAACTACTAATGATCATGTAATGAAGACACAAACATAGATAAGCACATAACATAGAAAACGAAAAACAGAGAAAGTAAGAACAAGGAATGAGTCCACCTTAGTGATGTCCTTGAGCTCTTCTATGTCTCTTCCTTGCCTTGGCTGCTCCTCCTTCATTGCTTTTAGATCTTCTCTGATTTCATGAAGGATGATGGAGTGCTCTTGATGTTCCACCCTTAGTTGCTTCCAATAATTGTGTGGAAGAAAATGTATCCCCTGAGGTATCTCAGGGATCTCTTAATTTGCAGTCAAATGTTCTACCACTGAGCTATAGACCCTTGATGGAAGCTTTTGTCTTCCCTTTCCTCTTTCTAGAGGTTTCTCTGGCCTTAGGTGCCATCAATGGTTATGGAAAAAACAAAAAAGCTATGCTTTTACCACACCAAACTTAGAATGTTGCTCGCCCTCGAGCAAAAGAAGAAAGAATAGAAGAAGAAGAAGAGGATATGGAGGAGATGGATGGAGGTGCGTATTCGGCCATATGGGTGGGATTGGGTGGGAAAGAGATGTTGAATTTTGAACGTAGTGGTGTTTGGATGTGAGTGGTAAAGGGTTAATAAGGAAGAGTGTTTATTGGGAATAGAGGATGATTGAGAAGAGAGAAGAGAGTGAATGGAGGTAGGTGGGGATCCTGTGGGGTCCACAGATCCTGAGGTGATCCTGTGAGGTCCCAGATCTTGAGGTGTCAAGGCATTTACATCCCTGCACCAATTTAGGCATGCAAAATGCCCTTGCACACAACTCTGGGCGTTCAGCGCCAGGTTGGTGCCCATTTTGGGCGTTCAACGCCCCTTTGCTGCCATTTCTGGCGTTGAACGCCAGAACCATGCTTGTTCTGGGCGTTCAGCGCCAGGATGCTCCCATTCTGGGCGTTCAGCGCCAGAACTATGCTCTGTTCTGGCGTTTGAACGCCAGACAGATGCTCCTCCAGGGTGTGATTTTTCTTCTGCTGTTTTTGATTCCTGTTTTTGATTTTTTTGTTTATTTTGTGACTCCACATGATCATGAACCTAAGAAAACATGAAAAACAATAAAAGTAAGAATTAGATAAACATTGGGTTGCCTCCCAACAAGCGCTTCTTTAATGTCAATAGCTTGACAGTGGGCTCTCATGGAGCCTCACAGATGTGCAGAGCTTTGTTGAGACTCTCCAACACCAAACTTAGAGTTTGGATATGGGAGTTCAACACCAAACTTAGAGTTTGGTTGTGGCCTCCCAACACCAAACTTAGAGTTTGACTGTGGGGGCTCTGGTTGACTCTGCCTTGAGAGAAGCTTTTTCTGCTTCCTCTCCATGGTTGCAGAGGGAGATCCTTGAGTTTTAAACACAAGGGAGTCCTCATTCCATTGAAGGATTATTTCACCTCTGTCAACATTAATCACAGCTCTTGCTGTGGCTAGGAAAGGTCTTCCTAGGATGATGGATTCATCCTCTTCCTTTCCAGTATCCAAGACTATGAAATCAGCAGGGATGTAAAGGCCTTCAACCTTTACTAATACGCTCTCTACTTGTCCATAAGCCTGTTTTCTAGAGCTGTCTGCCATCTCTAATGAGATTTTAGCAGCTTGCACCCCATAGATTCCCAGTTTCTCTATTACAGAGAGGGGCATGAGGTTTATTCTTGAACCAAGGTCACACAGAGCCTTAAAGATCATGGTGCCTATGGTACAGGGTATTATGAACTTTCCAGGATCCTGTCTCTTCTGAGGCAATGTCAGTTGATCCAGATCACTTAGTTCATTGATGAACAAGGGAGGTTCAACTTCCCAAGTATCAATGCCAAATAATTTGGCATTTAGCTTCATGATTGCACCAAGAAACTTGGCAGTTTACTCTTCAGTAACATCCTCATTCTCTTCAGAAGAGGAATACTCATCAGAGCTCATGAAGGGCATAAGGAGGTTCAATGGGATCTCTATGGTCTCTAGATAGGCCCCAGAGTCCTTTGGTTCCTCAGAGGGAAGCTCCTTATTGAGCACTAGACGTCCCAGGAGGTCTTCCTCCTTGGGATTCACGTCCTCTCCTCTCCTCACAGGTTCGGCCATGGCGCTTATATCAATGGCCTTGCACTCTCCTTTTGGATTCTCTTCTGTATTACTTGGGAGAGTACTAGGAGGGATTTCAGTGATCCTTTTACTCAGCTGGCCCACTTGTGCTTCCAGATTTCTAATGGAAGACCTTGTTTCATTCATGAAACTTACAGTGGCTTTAGATAGATCAGAGACTAGATTTGCTAAATTAGAAGTATTTTGTTCAGAGTTCTCTGTCTGTTGCTGAGTTGATGATGGAAAAGGCTTGCTGTTGTTAAACCTGTTTCTTCCACCATTATTAAAGCCTTGTTGGGGCTTTTGATCCTTCCATGAGAAATTTGGATGATTTCACCTAAGTAATTCACCTCTGCTATTGCAGGGTTCTCAGGATCATAAGCTTCTTCTTCAGGAGAAGCCTCTTGAGTACTGTTGGATGCAGCTTGCATTACATGCAGACTCTAAGAGATCATATTGACTTGCTGAGTCAATATTTTATTCTGAGCCAATATGGCATTCAGAGTATCAACCTCAAGAACTCCCTTCTTCATAGGCGTCCCATTACTCCCAGGATTCCTTTCAGAAGTGTACATGAACTGGTTAATAGCAACCATGTCAATGAGTTCTTGAGCTTCTGCAGGCGTTTTCTTTAGGTGAATGGATCCACCTGCAGAAGTGTCCAGTGACATCTTTGATAGCTCAGATAAACCATCATAGAATATATCCAGGATGGTCCATTCTGAAAGCATGTCAGAAGGACACTTTTTGATCAACTGTTTGTATCTTTCCCAAGCTTCATAGAGGGATTCACCTTCTTTCTGTCTGAAGGTTTGAACATCAGCTCTAAGCTTGCTCAGCTTTTGAGGAGGAAAGTACTTGGCTAAGAAAGCCGTGACCAGCTTATCCCAAGAGTTCAGGCTGTCTTTGGGTTGAGAATCCAACCATAATCTAGCTCTGTCTCTTACAGCAAAAGGGAAAAGCATGAGCCTGTAGACTTCAGGATCTACTCCATTAGTCTTAACAGTATCACATATCTGCAAGAATTCAGTTAAGAACTGAAAAGGATCTTCAGATGGAAGTCCATGAAACTTGCAGTTCTGCTGCATCAGAGAAACTAATTGAGGTTTCAGCTCAAAGTTGTTTGCTCCAATGGCAGGAATGGAGATGCTTCTTCCATGTAAATTGGAATTAGGTGCAGTGAAGTCACCAAGCATCTTCCTTATATTATTATTATTTTCGGCTGCCATCTCCTTTTCCTGTTCGAAAATTTCTGAAAGGTTATTTCTGGATTGTTGTATTTTAGCTTCTCTTAATTTTTTTCTTCAGAGTCCTTTCAGGTTCTGGATCTGCTTTAACAAGAATGTTCTTGTCCTTGCTCCTGCTCATATGACAAAGAAGATGGCACAGAAAAAATAGTAATAATAATATGGATCCTTTATACCACAGTATAGGGATCCTTGTGTTAGTAGAAGAAAAGAAGGGAAGAAAATCTGAACTCAGAGAGAGAGGGGGTTCGGATTTTTGGAGAGTTGAAGGAAAGATGTTAGTATATCAATAAACAAATAGAAGAAGATGAGAGGGGGAAGTGAATTTTCGAAAACAATTTTTGAAAAAGAGTTAGTGATTTTTGAAAATAGTTTTTGAAAAAGTTTAGTATTTTTTTCGAAAATTTTTTTTTAAATAAAAAATAAAAATAATTAGTTAATAAAAAAGAAATTTTTGAAAAAGAGGGAAGATATTTTCGAAAATTAGAGAGAGAGTTAGTTAGGTAGTTTTGAAAAAGTTAAGAAACAAACAAAAAGTTAGTTAGTTAGTTGAAACAAATTTTGAAAAGATAAGAAGTTAGGAAGTTAGAAAAGATATTTTGAAAAAGATAAGATGAGAAGATATTTTTGAAAAGATATGATAGAAATTAGTTTTGAAAAAGATTTGATTTTTAAAATCACAATTAATGACTTGATTCACAAGAAATCACAAGATATGATTCTAGGACTTAAAGTTTGAATCTTTCTTAACAATCAAGTAACAAACTTAAAATTTTTGAATCAAAACATTAATTGATTATGGTATTTTCGAAAATTTGATATAAAAATGAGAAAAAGATTTTTGAAAATTATTTTTGGAATTTTCAAAAATAACCAAGAATTTTGAAAAAGATTTGATCTTTGAAAAAGATTTTGAAAAAGATAAGATTTTCAAATTGAAAATTTGATTTGACTCATGAGAAACAATTTGATTTTAAAAATTTTTGAAAAAGTCAACTCAAATCTTTCATGTTTAGACTCTAATAAATAAAAAATGTACATGTAAAACAAGAAAAGACACAAAACAAGAAAAACATCAAGATCAAACAAGAAGACTGACAAAGAACAACTTGAAGATCATGAAGAACACTATGAATGCATGAAATTTTCGAAAAATGCAAGATGCACATGCAATTGACACCAAACTTATAACACGACTCAAGACTCAAACAAGAAAACATGAAATATTTTTTATTTTTGTGATTTTCTAAAATTTTTTTTTTAATTTTTATTTTATATTTTTCGAAAAATTATTTTGAAAAAGAAAAATAAGGATTCAAAATTTTTAATATGAATTCCAGGAATCTTATGCTCTAAAGCTCCAATCAAAGGGTCAGGCACGGCTTGATAGCCAGCCAAGCTTTAGTATGTAACTCAGACATGACACGCCTGACATTCCTTACATTCAACAGCCAATTGGCTAAGAAAGATAAAGAAGCTCTTCTCTTGAGTATAAGAATTGAGACATGGCTTTACAGCCAGCCAGGCTTTAACATGCTTCATGAAATACTAGAATTCATTCTTAAAAATTCTGAAGGAAAATATATTTTTGAAAACATTTTTATTTTAAAATATTTTTTTTTCGAAAACAAAAGAAAAATTTTTGAAAGATTTTTGAAAATAAAATAGAAAGAAAATTACCTAATCTGAGCAACAAGATGAACCGTCAGTTGTCCAAACTCGAACAATCCCCGGCAACGGCGCCAAAAACTTGGTGCACGAAATTGTGATCTCCAGGCTCAAACAAATCCTGGTAATGGCTCCAAAGCTTGGTGCTCTGATCTTAATTCATAATATGTTACAACTTCGATACAACTAACCAGCAAGTGCACTGGGTCGTCCAAGTAATACCTTACGTGAGTAAGGGTCGAATCCCACGGAGATTGTTGGTATGAAGCAAGCTATGGTCACCTTGTAAATCTCAGTCAGGCAGATATAAAGTGATAATGGTGTTTTCGAATATTATATAATAAAATAGGGATAGAGATACTTATGTAATTCATTGGTAGGAATTTCAGATAAGCGAATGGAGATGCTTTTCGTTCCTCTGAACCTCTGCTTTCCTGCTATCTTCATCCAATCAGTCTTACTCCTTTCCATGGCTGGCTTTATGTGATACATCACCACTGTCAATGGCTACTTTCGGTCATCTCTCGGGAAAATGATCCAATGCCCTGTCACGGCACGGCTAATCGTCTGGAGGCATCACCCATGTCAATGGCTTCATCTTATCCTCTCAGTGAATAATATGCTCACGCACCCTGTCACGGCACGGCTATTCATCTGTCGGTTCTCGATCATGCTGGAATAGGATTTACTATCCTTTTGCGTCTGTCACTAACGCCCTGCAATCGCGAGTTAGGAGCTCGTCACAGTCATTCAATCATTGAATCCTACTCGGAATACCACAGACAAGGTTTAGACCTTCCGGATTCTCTTGAATGCCGCCATCATTCTAGCTTACGCCACGAAGATTCTGGTTAGGAGATCTAAGAGATATTCATTCTAGCTTATTTCATGTAGAACGGAAGTGTTTGTCAGGCACGTGTTCATAGGGGAGATGGTGATGAGCGTCACATATAATCATCACCTTCATCACGTTCTTGGGTGCGAATGGATATCTTAGAAGCGAAATAAGAAGAATTGAATAGAAAACAGTAGTACTTTGCATTAATCTTTGAGGAACAGCAGAGCTCCACACCTTAATCTATGGAGTGTAGAAACTCTACCGTATGAAAATACATAAGTGAAGGTCCAGGCATGGCCGAGATGGCCAGCCCCCTAAAACGTGATCAAAGGATCATAAGGTAATCCAAAGATGCCTAATACAATAGTAAGAGGTCCTATTTATAATAAACTAGCTACTAGGGTTTACATGAGTAAGTATTTGATGTATAAATCCACTTCTGGGGCCCACTTGGTGTGTGTTTGGGCTGAGCCTGAGTGTTGCACGTGCAGAGGCCATTTGTAGAGTTGAACGCCAAGTTC
This sequence comes from Arachis hypogaea, assembly GCF_003086295.3. Classification (NCBI taxonomy): domain Eukaryota; kingdom Viridiplantae; phylum Streptophyta; class Magnoliopsida; order Fabales; family Fabaceae; genus Arachis; species Arachis hypogaea. The sequence continues at coordinate 71,709,257 of NC_092048.1, read as the reverse complement.
TGTGCCAGTTTGGGCGTTCAACTCTGGTTTTGGATCCTTTTCTGGCGCTGGACGCCAGATTTGGGCAGAAGCTGGCGTTGAACGCCAGTTTACGTCGTCAATTCTTGGCCAAAGTATAAACTATTATATATTGCTGGAAAGCCCTGGATGTCTAATTTCCAACGCAATTGAAAGCGCGCCATTTCGAGTTCTGTAGCTCCAGAAAATCCACTTTGAGTGCAGGGAGGTCAGAATCCAACAGCATCAGCAGTCCTTTTTCAACCTCTGAATCTGATTTCTGCTCAAGTCCCTCAATTTCAGCCAGAAAATACCTGAAATCACAGAAAAACACACAAACTCATAGTAAAGTCCAGAAATGTTAATTTAACACAAAATCTATTAAAAACATCCCTAAAAGTAACTAGATCCTACTAAAAACATACTAAAAATAATGTCAAAAAGCGTATAAATTATCCGCTCATCACTTCCCAGGGCCCAAATCCAACTCATTTCTGATGTTTACTTTTATTGTACTCTAGGTGTTTGCTAAAATGTTTTCACTAGTTTTAGAGTAGTTTTCCTTACTCTTGGCCTAGACTAAGGGAATTGGGACCTTGAGTCATTGCGTCTCATTGAATTGGTGATTTGAGAACCCTATATGGTCAATTTGATAACCATTGACTCTAGCCTACTACTAAGTTAATTAGTAGCTAGGTTAGGACTTATGGATTGATGTTGATCAAGCTTATTTGACGTACTTAATGCTTTAAGGTAGACATTATACTTAATTCAAGCATAGTGGTAGACTTAATGGGTTGGTCCCTCATAATTGTCAATATATAGTTTGTAGACAAGGATGGTGATCCCAATTCCTAGGTCTAGCCAAGAGTTCTTTTCCTTTCTTTTGGTAGTTAATTGTCATTTACTCTCTTGTCATTTATATTTTCTTGTCAACTATAAAACAAACCCCCTTGCATTTTCATAGCCTATAATTGAGCACTTCATTGCAATTCTTTGTCAGACGACCCGACGTTTAAATACTTCAGTTAATTTTCATTGGGGTTTGTACATATGACAACCAATTTATTAAAATTTGATGCGAGAATTATTAGTTGGTTTGGAACTATACTATCAACGAAGTTCTTTTTCTATTAAGAGAAATTCTAGACCGACATAATTTTTTCTATCATTGATATCTCCATGAAAGGTTAGGATGATTCCTCCATGAAGTATTGTAGGTGTTACAATAGGGTTCTCCCATATAATTCACCTCCTCCATTGTAGGTTGATCTGGATCATAAGCATCTCCATCATAGGAGGTGTCTTGAGTGCTACTAGCTGCTACTTGCATTCCAGTCAAATGTTGAGAGATCATATTGACCTGTTGAGTCAAGATCTTGTTCTGAACCAATATGGCATTCAGAGTGTCAACCTCCAGGACTCCTTTCTTTTGAGCCACCCCATTGTTCACAGGGTTTCTCTCTGAAGTATACATGAATTGGTTGTTTGCAACCATTTTAATGAGTTCCTGTTCCTCTTCAGGCATTTTCTTCAAGTGGAGTGATCCACCAGCAGAATGGCCCAAAGACATCTTGGACATCTCAGATAGACCATCATAGAAAATACCTAGGATAGTCTAGTCTGAGAGCATGTCAAGGGACATCTCTTGATCAGTTACTTATATCTTTCCCAAACTTCATAGAGGGATTCACCCTCTTTTTGTCTGAAAGTTTGTACTTCCATCCAGAGCTTGCTCATCTTTTAAGGTAGAAAGAACTTGGCCAAGAAAGCATTGACCAACTTTTCCCAAGAGTCTAGGATTTCTTTGGGTTGAAAATCCAACCACATCCTAGCTTTATCTCTAATAGCAAAAGAGAAAAGCATAAGTCTGTAGACCTCAAGATCCACTCCATTGGTCTTAACAGTATCACATATTTGCAAGAATTCAGATGGGAATTGATGTGGATCTTCTAGTGGAAGTCCATGGAATTTGCAATTCTGTTGCATTAGAGAGACTAACTGAGGCTTAAGCTCAAAGTTATTTGCTCTAATGGCAGGTATGGAGAAACTTCTTCCATAGAAGTTAGAAGTGGGTGTAGTAAAGAAACCAAGAACCTTCCTTGCATCTCCTCCATTATTCTGATCAGCTGCCATGTTTGTATTTTTAGCTTCTTGTTAGAAAAGCTCTGTGAGGTTTTCTCTGAAGTGTTATGCTTTAGCTTGTTGTAAATGCTTCCTTAGGGCCCTCTCAGGTTCAGGATTAGGATCAAAGAGAGGTTCTTTATCTCTGTTCCTACTCATGAACAAGAAAAAAGAAACAAGAAAGAAAGAGAATGGGAGTTTCTATGTCAAAGTATAGAGAACTCCTTGTGAAATGTAAAGAAGAAAGAAGAATGAGGGTAAAAGAATTCAAAAATTAAGAAGTAAAAAGGGAAACTAGAATTAAAATAATTTTGTTTTTATTTTATTTATTTATTGAATTCGAAAAACAAGAAGAAAATTAAAAGATAATTAACTAAAAAGAATTGAAAATTGAAAGATGATTTTCTAAAAAGAAGAGAAAGAAAGAGGTAAGAAATTTTTGAAAATAGAAGAGAGAGAAATTAGTTAGGAGGTTTTGAAAAAGATAGAAAGAGAAAGGAGAGTATTAAAGAGATACCAAACTTTTAAAATTAAAATAAGATAAAGCAAGTAACAAATTAAAAAAGATTTGAAAATTAGATAAGATAGGAGATTTGAAAAATACTTGATTTTAAAGATTTTGAAATTTTAAATTTTAAATTTAAATTTTGAAATTGAGTTTTTAAAATTTGAATTTGAAATAAGATAAGATAATTTTTTTTTGAAATTTAAAGAAGGATAAAAAGATAAGATAAATATTTGAAAAAGTTTTGAATTTTAAAATTTAAAAGAATGATAAGATAGGAAAGAAAGAAATGAAAAGATAATATTCAAGATTTAAAATTCAAACTTTACTAACAAGAAAATACTAAGCATAAATTTTTTAAATCAAGATAAGGAAAAGGGACTAAGATTTTTGAAAATTTGAATGAAGATAGAAACGATATTTTTTTTATTTTTCGAATTAATGAAGAAAGAGAAAAACAACTAAAAGAGACCAAACTTAAAATTTTTTATATCAAAAGTTACTAATTTTCGAAAATTAAAAAGAAAAACACCAAAAGATACTAAACTTAAAATTTTTAAAATCAAAACAAGAAAAGAAATAAGAACAACTTCAATACCAAGAAGAACACTCAAGAACAATTCAAAAATTTAAAGAAAAGATAAACACACAAAGGACACCAAACTTAAAAATTGACACTAGACTCAAACAAAAGACACAATTTTTTTGAAAATTTATGGAAAAAGAAAACTGGAAAGTTCGAACTTTTAACAAGAACAAGAATAAAAGACTCACACAAAAGACAAAGATTAATAAAGAAATGAAAAGATTTTGAAAAGAAAACAAAAGACACAAAACAAAATAGTAAATTGTACCTAATCTAAGCAGCAAGATAATCCGGTAGTTTGTCAAATCCAAACAATCCCTGCCAACGGCGCCAAAAACTTGGTGTACGAAATTGACCTTGCAATATTCGCATAGATAGACTGGCAAGTGCACTGGGTCATCCAAGTAATACCTCAGGTGAGTGAGGGTCGATCCCATGGGATTGTTGGTTTGAACAACCAATGGCTATCTTGTAGATCTTAGTCAGGCGATTAGAAAAGATGATAGTTGTCATGAAAAACGCATAAAACAGATAAATAAATAGAACTTTACTGGATAAGTGTGAAATCAATGATGATAGAACGGTTGAGGCTTCGGAGATGCTTTCTCTTTCTGGATCAACTTTTCTCACCATCTAATCCAACGATTGATTCATTCCATGGCAGGCTGTAAATGATTAACGCTGGGTCAGCGATCATTAATCTCCTTTGCTTCAGATCAAACGCCGGGTCAGCGGTCATCCAATCTGAACGGGGGTGAAGCTCTAGCAGTCCATTCCCTTAGTGATCCTACTCAAAGCGCCACAGAGAAGGTCGGATCTTTCAGATCAGAGAACGCTGCTCCAATGGTTCTAGCCTATACCACAAAGGCCCTAATCACCCAGTACCTCGGCTGCATTGATGTCTCCAAGTACCCAACGAAGTCGTGGATTAGCTGTCTAAGAGATGTATAATCAAGCTTTTGGTTCAGTATTATCCCGTCAAGGACTCGCAAGAACCCATGTGAATAGGTATGACAGTCAAGTTACACTCCCAATTCATTAGGATGAAGAACAAAGATACATCTTAGAATGGAATCAAGCATAGATTGAAATAGAATAGTAATATTATTAATCCATAAGAATCAGCAGAGCTACTAACCTTAACCTAGGAGGTTAGTGACTCATACTGTACAATAATGTTCGAAAGTAAAAGTGGGGGAAGAAGATTGGCGGAACCCCAAAATAAGGGTGATCTTCTCCTATATATACTAATATAATAACTCAGAATTACAGAAATAAGATAAACTAGTCTTGTAGTGCGAAAATTGACTTCCTGGGCCCACTTGGTGAGTGTTTGGGCTGAGCTTGAGTGAAGCCACGAGTTGCTACTCCCTTTTGGGCGTTGAACACCAGCTTGGGACTCCTGAATGGGTGTTAGACACCAGCTGCTCCCTTTGGGGCGTTGGACGCCAGGAATGGGGTTGGTGGCTGGTGTTGAATGCCAGTTTCGGGCCTTCATTTCTGAGATAAAGTATAGAGTATTATATATTTCTGAAAAGCCCTGGATGTTAGCTTTCCATAGCCATTGAGAACGTGCCATTTGAACTTCTGTAGCTCGAAAAATTCTCCTTCTAGTGAATGGAGTTCAGAATCTGACAGCATCTGCAATCCTCTCTTTGACTCTGAATCAGACTTTGCTAAAACTCTTCAATTTCAGCCAGAAAATACCTAAAATCATCATAAAATACAACTCAAAGTAGAATCCAAAAATATAAATTTTGCACTAAAACCTATGAAAATATAATAAAACTTAAACAAAACATAATAAAAACTATATGAACATGATGCCAAAAAGCTTATAAAATATCCACTCATCAATGATAATATACTATGAATCATAGCGCTTATTTACTGTCATTAGTTGGACTTTAACTGTACTCAATTTAGTAGCGGTGTAGAGCTTTCTTGCTCCATGTTGTCCCCAAGGTAATGTTTGACTCTCTGTCCATTGACATTGAACCTTTTGTCGGGGTGTTTACCTTGGAGTTCTACGTATCCATAGGGTGACACATTAGTGACCACGAAGGGTCCTATCAAACTTGACTTGAGCTTTCCAGGGAATATCTTGAGTCTAGAGTTGAAGAGCAGGACCTTTTGGCCTAGTTCAAAGACTCTGGAAGATATCTTCCTGTCATGCCACCTTTTATTTTTTCTCCTTATAGATTTTTGCATTCTCAAATGTAGCAAGTCGAAATTCATCCAACTCATTTAGTTGGAGTAACCTCTTTTTTCCTGCTGCCTTAGCATCAAAGTTGAGGAATCTGGTTGCCCAGTAGGCCTTGTGTTCCAGTTCCACTGGCAAATGACATGCCTTTCCGTACACTAGTTGATATGGTGATGTCCCTATAGAGGTCTTGAAAGCTGTCCTGTATGCCCAGAGAGTATCATCCAGTTTTGTTGACCAATCCTTTCTAGAGGTGCTTACGGTTCTTTTCAGGATTTTCTTTAGCTCTCTGTTGGAGACCTCAGCTTGCCATTTATCTGCGAATGATATGGTGTGGCCACTCTATGGCAGACGCCATAACGGTGCAGAAAGGAGTCAAGCTGTCTATTACAGAAGTGAGTGCCTCCACTACAAGAAAAAAGGCCTATGACCATGCTTTTTTCTTGCTACGCTTTAAAAGCCTGGCCAAAAGTGGTCAATGGCCACGCGTTTATGTGGGTGGTGATTGATTAGAGATTTGGCCACGTTTTTTCTTGCTACGCTTAAAAAACGTGGCGAAAGGGGTCTATAGCTATACTTTTATGAGTGTGGCAATTGATTTGAGATTTGTCCACGTTTTTTTTGCTATGCTTAAAAAGCATAGCCATAGAGAGAAACCGGCACGCTTTTGAAACGTGGCGACAGAATTTTAATATTGTAACGTTTTTAAAGCGTAGCTGTTTCAACAAGTCTTTTGACATGCTTCAAAAGCGTGGCCAAAAGGTTTCCCAAAAAAATTTCAAAGAACTCGCGCCGCTTACTCCTAAAGACCTAAACTCTTTCAGATAACCCTTCAATTTGCCTTAGCCCTAACTCATTCAAAGACCTCTAACTCATTCAGCTCTCCTTTTGCTACATCAATGATGGCATTGGCAATGGCTAGGAAAGGTCTTCCAAGGATGATGGATTCATCCTTGTCTTCCCCAGTATCTAAGATTATGATATCTAAAGGGATGTAAAGGTTCTCAACCTTTACTAAGACATCCTCTACCACACCATATGCCTTCTTCATTGACTTGTCTGCCATCTCTAGTGAGATTCTTACAGCTTGTACCTCAAAGATTCCCAGCCTCTCCATTATATAGAGTGGCATGAGGTTTATGCTTGACCCTAGGTCACACAGAGCCTTTTCAAAGGTAATGGTGCCTATGGTTCAAGGAATTAGGAAGCGTCCGGGATCGAACAGCTTCTGAGGTAGTTTCTGTTGAACCAAGGCATTGAATTCACTCACTAGAGGTTCTTCCTCCAATGTCTTTATTCCAAATAGGTTGGCATTTAGCTTTATGAGGACTCCTGGTTACCGAGCAACTTGCTCTTCCCTAGTTTTCTCTTCCTCATCAGAGGAGGAGTGATCCTCATAATCCATGAATTGTAACTACCCATTCAATGGAACTTCTATAGTCTCCTCATGAGCCTTAGTTGCCTTTAGTTCTTCAATGGGAGAGTTTTTAGTCGGCATTGAATGCCCAGCTGCCCCATGATTGGCGTTCAACGCCAGATGTTGTGCCTCTTTAGTCATTAAACTCCCAGTAAGGACTTCCTTACTGGCGTTCAATGCTAGAGCTTCCCCTTCAGATTCGGCCTCAGCTTCTACAGTGATGGCCTTACACTCTTCTCTTGGGTTCACTTCAGTGTTACTAGGAAGAGTCTCAGGAATTTTCTTGCTCAGCTTACCAACTTGTACCTCCAGATTTCTGATGGAGGACCTAGTTTTTGTTATGAAACTGTGAGTGGTCTTAGAGAGCTCAGAGACTATGGTTGCTAAGTCAGAAAGTCTCTGCTTAGAAGTCTCCATGTTTTGTTGAGAAGAATGGAATGGTTTATTATTAAACCTATTCTGGTTTCTTCCACCTTGATTATTATTGAAGCCTTGCTGAGGCTTCTGTTGATCGATAAACCCCAATTTAATGGTTTATCTTGTGTTGATTTTAGGGGATTTTATCATCTTTTCTCACATTTATTTCATGAAATAGCATGATTTTCTAATTCTCCCTTAATTTGTGCTTAAGTGTAAAAACATGCTTTTTAGGCCTGTAATTTGCTAATTTTAATTCACCTTTGATTCAACTAGATGCCTTGATATATTTGTTAGTGAACTCAGGTTGAAAAACCTAGGAATGGATAAAAGGAGTGAAGAGAAAAGCATGCAAAGTGGAGAATTCATGGAAAATCAAGGATTTGGAGTGCATACATCGACGCCCATGCGTGCCAGACGTGCACGCGTGAAATTGAGGTTGTCCAGGCGACGTGTAGGCATGACATGACGCGTACGCTTGAAAAACAAAATGCCAGATGACGTGTATGCATGGCCCATGCGTACGTGTCGCAGCTCGCACGTGACCTCATTAAAGTGAAAATGCTGGGGGCGATTTCTGAGCTTCCCAGGGCCCAAATCCAACTCATTTCTGATGTTTACTTTTATTGTACTCTAGGTGTTTGTTAAAATGTTTTCACTAATTTTAGAGTTGTTTTCCTTACTCTTGGCCTAGACTAAGGAAATTGGGACCTTGAGTCATTGGGTCTCATTGAATTGGTGATTTGAGAACCCTATATGGTCAATTTGATAACCATTGACTCTAGCCTACTACTAAGTTAATTAGTAGCTAGGTTAGGACTTATGGATTGATGTTGATCAAGCCTATTTGACGTGCTTAATGCTTTGAGGTAGACATTATACTTACTTCAAGCATAGTGGTAGACATAATGGGTTGTTCTCTTATAATTGTCAATATATAGTTTGTAGACAAAGATGGTGATCTCAATTCCTAGGTCTAGCCAAGAGTTCTTTTCATTTCTTTTGGTAGTTAATTGTCATTTATATTTTCTTGTCAACTATAAAACAAACCCCCCTTGCATTTTCATAGCCAATAATTGAACACTTCATTGCGATTCTTTGTGAGACAACCCGAGGTTTAAATACTTCGGTTAATTTTCAGTGGGGTTTGTACATATGATAACCAATTTATTAAAATTTGATGTGAGAATTATTAGTTGGTTTGGAACTATACTATCAACGAAATTCTTTTTCCATTAAGAGAAATTCTAGACCGACATAATTCTTTCTATCATTGATCTCTCCATGAAAGCTTAGGATGATTCCTCCATGAAGGATTGTAGGTGTTACAATAGGGTTCTCCCATATAATTCACCTCCTCCATTGTAGGTTGATCTGGATCATAAGCATCTCCATCATAGGAGGTGTCTTGAGTGCTACTAGCTGCTACTTGCATTCCAGTCAAATGCTGAGAGATCATATTGACCTGTTGAGTCAAGATCTTGTTCTGAACCAATATGGCATTCAGAGTGTCAACCTCCAGGACTCCTTTCTTTTGAGCCACCCCGTTGTTCACAGGGTTTCTCTCTGAAGTATACATGAATTGGTTGTTTGCAACCATTTCAATGAGTTCCTATTCCTCTTCAGGCGTTTTCTTCAAGTGGAGTGATCCACCAGCAGAATGGTCCAAAGACATCTTGGACATCTCAGATAGACCATCATAGAAAATACCTAGGATAGTCCAGTCTGAAAGCATGTCAGGAGGACATCTCTTGATCAGTTGCTTATATCTTTCCCAAACTTCATAGAGGGATTCACCGTCTTTTTGTCTGAAAGTTTGTACTTTCACCCAAAGCTTGCTCATCTGTTAAGGTGGAAAGAACTTGGCCAAGAAAGCATTGACCAACTTTTCCTAAGAGTCTAGGCTTTCTTTGGATTGAGAATCCAACCACATCCTAGCTTTTTCTCTAATAGCAAAAGGGAAAAGCATAAGTCTGTAGACCTCAAGATCCACTCCATTGGTCTTAACAGTATCACATATTTGTAATAATTCAGATGGGAATTGATGTGGATCTTCTAGTGGAAGTCCATGGAATTTGCAATTCTGTTGCATTAGAGAGACTAACTGAGGCTTAAGCTCAAAGTTATTTGCTCTAATGGCAGGTATGGAGATACTTCTTCCATAGAAGTTAGAAGTGGGTGCAGTGAAGAAACCAAGAACCTTCCTTGCATCTTGGTGCATGAAATTGTGATCATCAACAATGGCGCCAAAGGACTTGGAGCTCTCAAACGTGAATCACACTTTGTTACAATACCGCACAACTAACCAGCAAGTGCACTGGGTCGTCCAAGTAATAAACCTTACGTGAGTAAGGGTCGATCCCACGGAGACTGTCGGCTTGAAGCAAGCTATGGTCACCTTGTAAATCTCAGTCAGGCGAATTCAGATGGTGATGGAGAATTGATAATTAAAAGATAAATAAAATATAAAATAAAGATAGAGATACTTATGTAATTCTTTGGTTGGAATTTCAGATAAGCGTATGAAGATGCTTTGTTCCTCCTGAACCTCTGCGTATGGTGATGTAATTCATACTCCTTTCCATGGCAAGCTTTATGTTGGGTGATGAGCGGATAATTTATACGCTTTTTGGTATTATTTTTAGTATGTTTTTAGTCGAATCTAGTTACTTTTAGGGATTTTTTATTAGTTTTTATGTTAAATTCACATTTCTGGACTTTACTATGAGTTTTTGTATTTTTCTGTGATTTCAGGTATTTTCTGGCTGAAATTGAGGGACTTGAGCAAAAATCAGATTCAGAGGTTGAAGAAGGACTGCTGATGCTGTTGGATTCTGACCTCCCTGCACTCAAAGTGGATTTTCTGGAGCTACAGAACTCAAAATGGCGCGCTTCCAATTGCGTTGGAAAGTAGACATCCAGGGCTTTCCAGCAATGTTTAATAGTCCATACTTTGGCCGAGTTTAGATGACGTAAAGAGGCGTTGAACGCCAGTTCTATGCTGCTGTCTGGAGTTAAACGCCAGAAACAAGTCACAAACTAGAGTTGAACGCCAGAAATACATTACAACCTGACGTTCAACTCCAGAAAGAGCCTCTGCACGTGTAACATTCAAGCTCAGCCCAAGCACACACCAAGTGGGCCCCGGAAGTAGATTTATACATCAATTACTTACTTCTGTAAACCCTAGTAACTAGTTTAGTATAAATAGAACTTTTTACTATTGTATTTGACATCTTTGGACGCTTGGTTCTTAGATCATGGGGGCTGGCCTCTCGGCCATGCCTGAACCTTTCACTTATGTATTTTCAACGGTAGAGTTTCTACACTCCATAGATTAAGGTGTGGAGCTCTGCTGTTCCTCAAAGATTAATGCAAAGTACTACTGTTTTTCTATTCAATTCAACTTATTCTGCTTCTAAGATATTCATTCGCACTTTAACCTGAATGTGATGAACGTGACAATCATCATCATTCCTTATGAACGCATGCCTGACAACCACTTCTGTTCTACCTTAGATTGAATGAGTATCTCTTAGATCTCTTAATCAGAATCTTCATGGTGTAAGCTAGATTGATGGTGGCATTCATGAGAATCCGGAAAGTCTAAACCTTATCTGTGGTATTCCGAGTAGGATTCAGGGATTGAATGACTGTGACGAGCTTCAAACTCGCGAGTACTGGGCATAGTGACAGACGCAAAAGGAGGGTGAATCCTATTCCAGTATGATTGAGAACCTCAGATGATTAGCCGTGCTGTGACAGAGCATTTGGACCATTTTCACAAGAGGATAGGATGCAGCCATTGGCAAGGGTGACGCCTCCAGACGATTAGCCATGCAGTGACAGCGCATCGGACCATTTTCCAGAGAGGATCAAAAGTAGCCATTGCCAAGGGTAATGTCCTTACATAAAGCAAGCCATGGAAAGGAGTAAGACTGATTGGATGAAGACAGCAGGAAATCAGAGGTTTAGAGGGATGAAAGCATCTCCATGCATTTATCTGAAATTCTCACCAAGGATTTACATAAGTATTTTTATCCCTATTTTATTATTAATATTCGAAAACTCCATAACCTTTTGATATCCGCCTGACTGAGATTTACAAGATGACCATAGCTTGCTTCATACCAACAATCTCCGTGGGATTGACCCTTACTCACGTAAGGTTTATTATATACATAAGTATTTCTATACCTTTATCTGAAATTCTCACCAATGATATACATAAGTATTTCTATTTTTATTTTCTGTCTATTTATTATTTATTTTCGAAAACTCCATAATCAATTATTATCCGCCTGACTGAGATTTACAAGATGACCATAGCTTGCTTCATACCAACAATCTTCGTCGGATCGACCCTTACTCACGTAAGGTTTTATTACTTGGACGACCCAGTGCACTTGCTGGTTAGTTGTGCAAAGTTGTGATAGAAAGTTGAGATTACAATTGAGCGTACCATGTTGATGGCGCCATTGATGATCACAATTTCATGCACCAAATTTTTGGCGCCGTTGCCGGGGATTGTTCGAGTTTGAACAACTGACGGTTCATCTTGTTGCTCAGATTAGGTAATTTTCTTTTTGTTTTATTTTCAAAAATTTTTCAAAAACCTTCAAAAATTTCTCATCTGTTTTTGAAAAAAAAATATAATAATAAATAAATGTTTTCAAAAAGATATTTTTCTTCAGAATTTTTAAGAATGAATTCTAGTGTTTCATGATGATTTGATTGAATCCTGGCTGGCAGTAAAGCCATGTCCAAATCTTTTGGACTGGGGTTTCAACTTATCATTACAAGAGCTTGTTGATTCTCACACACTTAGTTGCTCTATACATGGAAAGTATCAATATCTTCTAAAGCTTGACTGGCTATTCAGCCATGTTTAACCCTCAGATTGGAGCTTTAGACTAAGATTGCAAGATTCCTGGAATTCATATTAAAAATTTTGGAATCCTTATTTTTCTTTTTTTTCTTTTTTTTTTTCAAATTAATTTTTGAACAATCCAAAAAAAATTTCATAAAATCATAAAAATAAAAAATATTTCATGTTTCTTGTTTGAGTCTTGAGTCAAGTTGAAAGTTTGGTGTCAATTGCATATTCATCTTGCATTTTTCAAAAAATTCATGCATTCATAGTGTTCTTCATGATCTTCAAGTTGTTCTTGGTAAGTCTTCTTGTTTGATCTTGATGTTTTCTTGTTTTGTGTTGTGTGGTGTTTTGCATATGCATTCTTGAATTCATAGTGCCTAGGCATTAAAGATTTCTAAGTTTGGTGTCTTGCATGCTTTCTTTGCATTAAAAATTTTTCAAAAATATGTTCTTGATGTTCATCATGACATCCAAAGTGTTCTTGGTGTTCATCTTGACATTCATAGTGTTCTTGCATGCATTCCTTATTTTGATCCATAAAGAAAAGAGAAAAACATGAAAATGATGTTTTAATTTTTCTCTCTCATCATTAAAAATTCAAAAATAAAAAATATCTTTCCCTCTTTTCTCTCATAAAATTCGAAAATTTGAGTTGACTTTTTCAAAAATTTTTAAAATCTAGTTGTTTCTTATGAGTCAAATCAAATTTTCAATTTAGAAATCCTATCTTTTTCAAAATCTTTTTCAAAAATCAAATCTTTTTCATTTTTTTAGTTATTTTTGAAAATTTTAAAATATTTTTCAAAAATATTTTTCTTATCTTTATCACATAATTTTCGAAAATAACATCATCAATTAATGTTTTGATTCAAAAATTTCAAGTTTGTTACTTACTTGTTAAGAAAGATTCAAACTTTAAGTTATAGAATCATATTTTGTGATTTCTTGTGAATCAAGTCATTAATTGTGATTTTAAAAATCAAATCTTTTTCAAAAAATAATTTAAATCATATCTTTTCAAAAATATCTTCTTATCATATCTTTTTCAAAAACTTGATTTCAAAATATCTTTTCTAACTTCCTAACTCCTTATCTTTTCAAAATTTGTTTCAACTAACTAATTAACTTTTTGTTTGTTTCTTATCTTTTTCAAAACTACCTAACTAACTCTCTCTCTCTAATTTTCGAAAATATCTTCCCTCTTTTTCAAAATTTCTTTTTTTATTGACTAATTATTTTAATTTTTGATTTTAATTTTCGAAAAATTACTAACCTTTTTCAAAAACTATTTTCGAAAATCACTAACTCTTTTTCAAAAATAATTTTCGAAAATTCTCCTTCTCTCTCATCTCCTTCTATTTATTTATTCATCTACTAACACTTCATCTCACCCAAATTCGAACCCCCTCTTCCATCTGTGTTCGAATTTTTTCTTCTTCTTTTCTTCTACTCACACAGGGACCTCTATACTGTGGTAAAAAGGGCCCCTATTATTATTATTATTTTTCTGTCCCTCTTTTTCATATGAGCAGGAGCAAGGACAAGAACATTCTTGTTGAAGCAAATCCAGAACCTGAAAGGACTCTGAAGAGGAACCTAAGAGAAGCTAAATTACAACAATCCAGTAAGCACCTTTCAGAAATTTTTGAACAGGAAGAGGAGATGGCAGCCGAAAATAATAATAATGCAAGGAGGATGCTTGGTGACTTCACTGCACCTAATTCCAATTTACATGGAAGAAGCATCTCCATCCCTACCATTGGAGCAAACAATTTTGAGCTTAAACCTCAATTAGTTTTTTTGATGCAGCAGAACTGCAAGTTTCATGGACTTCCATCTGAAGATCCTTTTCAGTTCTTAACTGAATTCTTGCAGATCTGTGATACTGTTAAGACTAATGGAGTAGATCCTGAAGTCTACAGGCTCATGCTTTTCCCTTTTGCTGTAAGAGACAGAGCTAGAGTGTGGTTGGACTCTCAACCCAGAGATAGCCTGAACTCTTGGGACAAGCTGGTCACGGCTTTCTTAGCCAAGTTCTTTCCTCCTCAAAAGCTGAGCAAGCTTAGAGTGGATGTTCAAACCTTCAGACAGAAAGAAGGTGAATCCCTCTATGAAGCTTGGGAAAGATACAAGCAACTGACCAAAAAGTGTCCTTCTGACATGCTTTTAGACTGGACCATCCTGGATATATTCTATGATGGTCTATCTGAATTGACTAAGATGTCATTGGATACTTCTGTAGGTGGATCCATTCACCTAAAGAAAACGCCTGCAGAAGCTCAAGAACTCATTAACATGGTTGCTAATAACCAGTTCATGTACACTTCTGAGAGGAATCCTGTGAGTAATGGGACGCCTATGAAGAAGGGAGTTCTTGAAATTGATACTCTGAATGCCATATTGGCTCAGAACAAAATATTGACTCAGCAAGTCAATATGATTTCTCAGAGTCTGAATGGAATGCAAGCTGCATCCAACAGTACTCAAGAGGCATCTTTTGAAGAAGAAGCTTATGATCCTGAAAACCCTGCAATAGCAGAGGTAAATTATATGGGTGAACCTTATGGAAACACCTATAACCCATCATGGAGAAATCATCCAAACTTCTCATGGAAGGATCAAAAGCCTCAACAAGGCTTTAATAATGGTGGAAGAAATAGGTTTAACAATAGTAAACCTTTTCCATCATCCACTCAGCAACAGACAGAGAACTCTGAACAAAATACCTCTAATTTAGCAAACTTAGTCTCTGATCTATCTAAGGCCATTGTAAGTTTCATGAATGAAACAAGGTCCTCCATTAGAAATTTGGAGGCACAAGTGGGCCAGCTGAGTAAAAGGATCACCGAAATCCCTCCTAGTACTCTCCCAAGCAATACAGAAGAAAATCCAAAAGGAGAGTGCAAGGCCATTGACATAGTCAACATGGCCGAACCTGGAGAGGAAGGGGAGGACGTAAATCCCAGTGAGGAAGACCTCCTGGGACGTCCAGTGATCAATAAGGAGTTTCCCTTTGAAGAACCAAAGGAATCTGAGACTCATCTAGAGACCATAGAGATTCCATTGAACCTCCTTATGCCCTTCATGAGCTCTGACGAGTATTCATCTTCTGAAGAGAATGAGGATGTTACTGAAGAGCAAGCTGCCAAGTTTCTTGGTGCAATCATGAAGCTGAATGCCAAATTATTTGGTATTGAGACTTGGGAAGATGAACCTCCCTTGTTCACCAATGAACTAAGTGATCTGGATCAACTGACATTGCCTCAGAAGAAATAGGATCCTGGAAAGTTCGTAATACCTTGTACTATAGGCAACATGATCTTTGAAAAGGCTCTGTGTGACCTTGGTTCAGGGATAAACCTCATGCCCCTCTCTGTAATAGAGAAACTGGGAATCTATAGGGTACAAGCCACTAAAATCTCATTAGAGATGGCAGAGAATTCAAGAAACTAGGCTTATGGACAAGTAGAGGACGTGTTAGTAAAGGTTGAAGGCCTTTACATCCCTGCTGATTTCATAGTCCTAGATACTGGGAAGGATGAGGAAGAATCCATCATCCTTGGAAGACCCTTCCTAGCCACAGCAAGAGCTGTGATTGATGTGGACAGAGGAGAATTGATCCTTCAATTAAATGAGGACAACCTTGTGTTTAAAACTCAAGGATCTCTCTCTGTACCCATGGAGAGGAAGCATAGTAAGCTTCTCTCATTGCAGAGTCAACCAGAGCCCCCACAGTCAAACTCTAAGTTTGGTGTTGGGAGGCCACAACCAAACTCTAAGTTTGGTGTTGAACTCCCATATCCAAACTCTAAGTTTGGTGTTGGAGAGTCTCAACAATGCTCTAAACATCTGTGAGGCTCCATGAGAGCCCACTGTCAAGCTATTGACATTAAGGAAACGTTTGTTGGGAGGCAACCCAATTTTTATCTAATTTTTATTTTTATTGTTTTTCTTGTTTTATTAGGTTCATGATCATGTGGAGTCACAAAATAAATATAAAAATTGAAAACGGAATCAAAAACAGCAAAAAAAAAATCACACCCTAGAGGAAGACTTTACTGGCGTTTAAACGCCAGTAAGATGCATTTGGCTGGCGTTCAACGCCAGAACAGAGCATGGTTCTGGCGCTGAACGCCCAAAATGGGCAGCATCTGGGCGTTTGAACGCCAGAATTGCACCCTGGAGAAGAGCTGGCGCTGAACGCCCAGAACAAGCATGGTTCTGGCGTTCAACGCCAGAAATGGGCAACAAATGGGCGTTCAACGCCCAAAACAAGCACCAATCTGGTGCTGAACGCCCAGAGTTGTGTGCAAGGGCATTTTGCATGCCTAATTTGGTGCAAGGTTGTAAATCCTTGAACACCTCAGGATTTGTGGACCCCACAGGATCACCTCAGGATCTGTGGACCTTCACACAATCCCATAAACACTCTTCCCCAAAACTCTTCACCAATCACCTCAATCTCTCTTCCCTATCACCACTTCACCACTCACATCCATCCACTCTTCCCCATAAACCTACCTCATAAACTCCACCTACCTTCAAAATTCAAAATCAATTTCCCACCCAAAACCCACCCTTATGGCCGAACCTTACCCCCCCTCCCTTCCCTATATAAAGCCCTCCATTCTTCTTCATTTTCACACAACACAAACCTCTCTTCTCTTGTTGGCCAAAACACAACCCCTTCTCCCTCTCCTCCATATTTTCTTCTTCTTCTTCATCTATTCTTTCTTCTCTTGCTCGAGGACGAGTAATATTCTAAGTTTGGTGTGGTAAAAGCATAAGCTTTTTTGTTTTTCCATTACCATTGATGGCACCTAAGACCGGAGAATCCTCTAGAAAAGGAAAAGAGAAGACAAAAGCTTCCACCTCCGAGTCATGGGAGATGGAAAGGTTCATCTCCAAAGCCCATCAAGACCACTTCTATGATGTTGTGGCCAAGAAGAAAGTGATCCCCGAGGTCCCTTTCAAGATCAAGAGAAATGAGTATCCGGAGATCCAACATGAAATCCAAAGAAGAGGTTGGGAAGTTCTAACAAACCCCATCTAACAAGTCGGCATCCTAATGGTTCAAGAGTTCTATGCCAATGCATGGATCACTAGGAACCATGATCAAAGTAAGAACCCGAATCCAAAGAATTATCTCACCATGGTTCGGGGGAAATACTTAGATTTTAGTCCGGAAAACGTGAGGTTGGCGTTTAACTTGCCTATGATGCAAGGAGATGCACGCCCCTACACTAGAAGGGTCAACTTTAATCAAAGGTTGGACCAAGTCCTCATGGACATATGTGTGGAAGGAGCTCAATGGAAGATTGACTCCAAAGGCAAGCCGGTTCAATTAAGAAGACTGGACCTCAAGCCTGTAGCTAGATGATGGTTAGAGTTTATCCAATGCTCCATCATCCCCACTAGCAACCGATCTGAAGTTACTGTGGATCGAGCCATCATGATTCACAGCATCATGATTGGAGAGGAAGTAGAAGTTCATGAAGTCATCTCCCTTGAACTCTACAAAATAGCCGAAAAGTCATCCCCCATGGCAAGGCTAGCTTTTCCTCATCTTATTTGCCATCTATGTTACTCAGCTGGAGCTTTCATAGAAGGAGACATTCCCATTGATGAAGAGAAGCCCATCACTAAGAAAAGGATGGAGCAAGCAAGAGAGCCCATTCATGGAGCTCAAGAGGTGCATAAAGCTCATCACCATGAGATCCCGGAGATGCCTCAAATGCATTTTCCTCCACAGTGCATTTTCGTTTTCTTTATGTTAAGTGCTTATCCATGTTTGTGTCTTATTACATGATCATTAGTGGTTAGTAACTATGTATTAAAGTTATGAATGTCCTATGAATCCATCACCTCTCTTAAATGAAAAAATGTTTTAATTCAAAAGAACAAGAAGTACATGAGTTTCGAATTTATCCTTGAACTTAGTTTAATTATATTGATGTGGTGACAATACTTTTTGTTTTCTGAATGAATGCTTGAATAGTGCATATGTCTTTTGAAGTTGTTGTTTTAGAATGTTAAATATGTTGGCTCTTGAAAGAATGATGATAATGAGACATGTTATTTGATAATCTGAAAAATCATAAAAATGATTCTTGAAGCAAGAAAAAGCAGCAAAGAACAAAGCTTGCGGAAAAAAAAAGAGAAAAAAATATAGGCGAAAAAAAAAGAAAAAAGAAAAAAGCAAGCAGAAAAAGCCAAAAGCTCTTAAAACCAAGAGGCAAGAGCAAAAAGCCAATAACCCTCAAAACCAAAAGGCAAGGGTAAATAAAAAGGATCCCAAGGCTTTGAGCATCAGTGGATAGGAGGGCCTAAAGGAATAAAATCCTGGTCTAAGCGGCTAAACCAAGCTGTCCCTAACCATGTGCTTGTGGCGTGAAGGTGTCAAGTGAAAACTTGAGACTGAGCGGTTAAAGTCAAGGTCCAAAGCAAAAAAAAAAAAAAAGAGTGTGCTTAAGAACCCTGGACACCTCTGGTATGCGAAATTGTTACTCAGGTTGTGAATTATTGTTCGAAATTGATTCCCTGGCGATGGCACCAAAAATGGATGCACAGAACCATGGTCTAAACATATCTTCACAACTTCGCATAACTAACCAGCAAGTGTACTGGGTCGTCCAAGTAATACCTTACGTGAGTAAGGGTCGAATCCTACGGAGATTGTTGGTATGAAGCAAGCTATGGTCACCTTGTAAATCTCAGTCAGGCGGATATAAAATAGTTATGTAGTTTTCAAAATTTAGTAATAAAAGTAGGATATAAATACTTATGTAAATCATTGGTGAGAATTTCAGATAAGCGTATGGAGATGCATTCGTTCCTCTGAACCTCTGCTTTCCTGCTATCTTTATCCAATCAGTCTTACTCCTTTCTATGGCTGGCTTTGTGTAAGGATGTCACCGGTGCCAATGGCTACTTTCAATCCTCTCGGGAAAATGGTCCAAATGCTCTGTCACAGCACGGCTAATCGTCTGGAGGCATCACCCTTGTCGTTGGTTGCATCCTATTCCTCTCTGTGAAAATGGTCTGATGCGCTGTCACTGCATGGCTAATCATCTTGGAGGTTCTCGATCATACTGGAATATAATTTACTATCCTTTTGTGTCTGTCACTACGCCCAGCACTCGCGAGTTTAGAGTTCGTCACAGTCATTCAATCCCAGAGTCCTACTCGGAATACCACGGACAAGGTTTAGACTTTCCGGACTCTCATGAATGCCGCCATCAATCTAGCTTATACCACGAAGATTCTGATTAAGAGATCTAAGAGATACTCATTCAATCTAATGTAGAACGAAAATGGTTGTCAGGCACGCGTTCATAGGGAATGATGATGATTGTCACGTTCATCACATTCAGGTTGAAGTGCGAATGAATATCTTAGAAGCGAAATAAGATGAATTGAATAGAAAACAGTAGTGGCATTAATCTTTGAGGAACAGCAGAGCTCCACACCTTAATCTATGGAGTGCAAAAACTCTACCGTTCAAAATACATAAGTAATGAAGGTCCAAGCATGGCCGAATGGCCAGCCCCAAAACGTGATCAATAGATCAAAAGATAATCCAAAGATGTCTAATACAATAGTAAAAGGTCCTATTTATAATAAACTAGCTACTAGGGTTTACAGAAGTAAGTAATTGATGCATAAATCCACTTCCGGGGCCCACTTGGTGTGTGCTTGGGCTGAGCTTGAAGTCTACACGTGGAGAGGTCATTCTTGGAGTTGAACGCCAGCTTTTGTGCCAGTTTGGGCGTTGAACTCCACTTTGCAACTTGTTTCTGGCGTTGGACGCCAGAATTGGGCAGAGAGCTGGCATTGAACGCCAGTTTGCGTCATCTAAACTTGGGCAAAGTATAGACTATTATATATTGCCGGAAAGCCCTGGATATCTACTTTCCAAAGCAATTAGAAGCGCTTCATTTTGAGTTCTGTAGCTCTAGCAATTCCATTTTGAGTGCAGGGAGGTCAGAATCCAACAGCATCAGCAGTCCTTCTTCAACCTCTGAATCTGATTTTTGCTCAAGTCCCTCAATTTCAGCAAGAAAATACCTGAAATCACAGAAAAACACACAAACTCATAGTAAAGTCCAGAAATGTGAATTTAACATAAAAACTAATGAAAACATCCCTAAAAGTAACTAGATTCTACTAAAAACATACTAAAAATAATGCTAAAAAGCGTATAAATTATCCGCTCATCACAACACCAAACTTAAATTGTTGCTTGTCCCCAAGCAACTGAAAATCAAATAGGATAAAAAGAAGAGAATATACTATAAATTCCAAACTATCAATGAAACATAGCTCCAATCAGATGAGCGGGACTTGTAGCTTTTTGCCTCTTGAATAGTTTTGGCATCTCACTTTATCCATTGAAGTTCAGAATGATTGGCTTCTATAGGAACTCAGAGTTTAGATAGTGTTATTGACTCTCCTAGTTCAATATGATGATTCTTGAACACAGCTATTTTATGAGTCTTGGCCGTGGCCCTAAGCACTTTGTTTTCCAGTATTACCACCGGATACATAAATGCCACAGACATATAATTGGGTGAACCTTTTCAGATTGTGACTCAGCTTTGCTAAAGTCCCCAATTAGAGGTGTCCAGGGTTCTTAAGCACACTCTTTTTTTGCTTTGGACCTTGACTTTAACCGCTCAGTCTCAAGTTTTCACTTGACACCTACACGCCACAAGCACATGGTTAGGGACAGCTCGGTTTAGCCGCTTAGACCAGGATTTTATTCCTTTAGGCCCTCCTATCCACTGATGCTCAAAGCCTTGGGATCCTTTTTATTTGCCCTTGCCTTTTGGTTTTAAGGGTTATTGGCTTTTTGCTCTTGCCTCTTGGTTTTAAGAGCTTTTGGCTTTTTCTGCTTGCTTTTTTTTTTCGCCTATTTTATTTTATTTTATTTTTCTGCAAGCTTTGTTCTTTGCTGCTTTTTCTTGCTTCAAGAATCATTTTTATGATTTTTCAGATTATCAAATAACATGTCTCCTAGTCATCATTCTTTCAAGAGCCAACATATTTAACATTCTTAAACAACAACTTCAAAAGACATATGCACTGTTCAAGCATACATTCAGAAAACAAGAAGCATTGTCACCACATCAATATAATTAAACTAAGTTCAAGGATAAATTCAAAACTCATGTACTTCTTGTTCTTTTGAATTAAAACATTTTTCATTTAAGAGAGGTGATGGATTCATAGGACATTCATAACTTTAAGACAAAGTTACTAACTACTAATGATCATGTAATGAAGACACAAACATAGATAAGCACTTAACATAGAGAAAACGAAAAACAGAGAAAGTAAGAACAAGGAATGAGTCCACCTTAGTGATGGTGGCGTTTCCTTCTTGAGGAACCAATGATGTCCTTGAGCTCTTCTATGTCTCTTCCTTGTCTTTGTTGCTCCTCCCTCATTGCTTTTTGATCTTCTCTTATTTCATGAAGGATGATGGAGTGCTCTTGATGTTCCACCCTTAGTTGTCCCATGTTGGAACTTAATTCTCCTAGGGAGGTGTTAATTTTCTCCCAATAGTTTTGTGGAGGAAAATGCATATGAGGCATCTCTGGGATCTCATGGTGATGAGCTTCCTGCGCCTCTTGAGCTCCATGAATGGGCTCTCTTACTTGCTCTATCTTTTTCTTAGTGATGGGCTTCTCTTCCTCAATGTGAATGTCTCCTTCTATGGAAGCTCCAGCTGAGTAACATAGATGGAAGATAAGATGAGGAAAAGCTAGCCTTGCCCCAGGAGAGGGCTTTTCGGCTATTTTGTAGAGTTCAAGGGAGATGACTTCATGAACCTCTACTTCTTCTCCAATCATGATGCTATAGATCATGATGGCCCGATCCACAGTAACTTCAGATCGGTTGCTAGTGGGGATGATGGAGCGTTGGATGAACTCCAACCATCCTCTAGCCACAGGCTTGAGGTCCAATCTTCTTAGTTGAACCGGCTTGCCTTTGGAGTCAATCTTCCATTGAGCTCCTTCCACACATATGTCCATGAGGACTTGGTCCAACCTTTGATTAAAGTTGACCCTTCTAGTGTAGGGGCGTTCATCTCCTTGCATCATAGGCAAATTAAACGCCAACCTCACATTTTCCGGACTAAAATCCAAGTATTTCCCCCGAACCATTGTAACATAGTTCTTTGGATCCGGGTTCTTACTTTGATCATGGTTCTTGGTGATCCATGCATTGGTATAGAACTCTTGAACCATTAGGATGCCGACTTGTTGGATGGGATTTGTTAGAACTTCCCAACCTCTTCTTTGAATTTCATGTCGGATCTCCGGATACTCATTTCTTTTGAGTTTGAAAGGGACCTCGGGGATCACCTTCTTCTTGGCCACAACATCATAGAAGTGGTCTTGATGAGCTTTGGAGATGAATCTTTCCATCTCCCATGACTCGGAGGTGGAAGTTTTTGTCTTCCCTTTCCCTTTTCTAGAGGATTCTCCGGTCTTAGGTGCCATCAATGGTAATGGAAAAACAAAAATCTTATGCTTTTACCACACCAAACTTAGAATATTGCTCGCCCTCGAGCAAGAAAATAAAGAATTAGATGAAGAAGAAGAGAAGATGGAGAAGAGGGGGGAGGTGTGTTTCGGCCAAGAAGAGAAGAGAGGGTTGTGTTGTGTGAAAATGAGGAAGAATGGAAGGCTTTATATAGGGAAGGGAGGGGGGTTAAGGTTCGGCCATATGGGTGGATTTGGGTGGGAAACTGATTTGAATTTTGAAGGTAGGTGGAGTTTATTGGGTAGGTTTATGGGGAAGAGTGGGTGGATGTGAGTGGTGAAGGGTTAATAGGGAAGAGAGATGGAGGTGATAGGTGAAGGGTTTTGGGGAAGAGTGTTTATTGGGAATAGAGGATGATTGAGAAGAGAGAAGAGAGTGAGTGGAGGTAGGTGGGGATCCTGTGGGGTCCACAGATCCTGAGATGATCCTGTGGGGTCCACAGATCCTGAGGTGTTCAAGGATTTACAACCTTGCACCAAATTAGGCATGTAAAATGCCCTTGCATACAACTCTGGGCGTTCAGCGCCAGGTTGGTGCCCATTTTGGGCGTTCAACGCCCATTTGTTGCCCATTTCTGGCGTTGAACGCCAGAACCATGCTTGTTTTGGGCGTTCAGCGCCAGCTCCTCTACAGGGTGCAATTCTGGCGTTCAGCGCCCAGATGATGCCCATTTTGGGCGTTCAGCGCCCAGATACTGCCCATTTTGGGCGTTCAGCGCCAGAACCATGCTCTGTTCTGGCGTTGAACGCCAGGCAGGTGCTTCCTCCAGGGTGTGATTTTTCTTCCGCTGTTTTTGATTCTGTTTCTAAATTTTTCGTTTATTTTGTGACTCCACATGATCATGAACCTAAGAAAACATGAAAAACAAAAATAAAATTAGATAAATAAACATTGGGTTGCCTCCCAACAAGCGCTTCTTTAATGTCAATAGCTTGACAGTGGGCTCTCATGGAGCCTCAAGATGTGCAGAGCTTTGTTGAGACCTCCCAACACCAAACTTAGAGTTTGGATATGGGGGTTTGACACCAAACTTAGAGTTTGGTTGTGGCCTCCCAACACCAAACTTTGAGTTTGATTGTGGGGGCTTTGGTTGACTCTGCTTTGAGAGAAGCTTTTTCTGCTTCCTCTCCATGGATGCAGAGAGAGATCCTTGAGTTGTAAACACAAGGTTGTCCTTATTTAATTGAAGGATCAATTCTCATCTGTCCACATCAATCACAACTCTTGCTGTGGCTAGGAAAGGTCTTCCTAGGATGATGGATTCATCCTCTTCCTTTCCAGTATCCAGGACTATGAAATCAGCAGGGATGTAAAGGCCTTCAACCTTTACTAACACGTCCTCTACTTGTCCATAAGCCTGTTTTCTTGAATTGTCTGCCATCTCTAATGAGATTTTAGCAGCTTGCACCCCATAGATTCCCAGTTTCTCTATTACAGAGAGGGGTATGAGGTTTATCCCTGAACCAAGGTCACACAGGGCCTTAAAGATCATGGTGCCTATGGTACAAGGTATTACGAACTTTCCAGGATCCTATTTCTTCTGAGGCAATGTCAGTTGATCCAGATCACTTAGTTCATTGGTGAACAAGGGAGGTTCATCTTCCCAAGTCTCAATACCAAATAATTTGGCATTTAGCTTCATAATTGCACCAAGGAACTTGGCAGCTTGCTCTTCAGTAACATCCTCATTCTCTTCAGAAGAGGAATACTCATCAGAGCTCATGAATGGCATAAGGAGGTTCAATGGAATCTCTATGGTCTCTAGATGAGTCTCAGATTCCTTAGGTTCCTCAGAGGGAAGCTCCTTATTGATCACTGGACGTCCCAGGAGGTCTTCCTCCTTGGGATTCACGTCCTTCTCCTCTCTTGTGGGTTCGGCCATGGTAATTAATTCAATGGCCTTGCACTCTCCTTTTGGATTCTCTTCTGTATTGCTTGGGAGAGTACTAGGAGGGATTTCAGTGATCCTTTTACTCAGCTGGCCCACTTGTGCTTCCAAATTTCTAATGGAAGACCTTGTTTCATTCATGAAACTCACAATGGCCTTAGATAGATCAGAGACTAAATTTGCTAAGCTAGATGGATTCTGCTCAAAATTCTCTGTCTGTTGCTGAGTGGATGATGGAAAAGGCTTGCTATTGCTAAACCTGTTTCTTCCACCATTATTAAAGCCTTGTTGAGGCTTTTGATCCTTCCTTGAGAGATTTGGGTGATTTCTCCATGGTGGATTGTAGGTGTTTCCATATGGTTCACCCATGTAATTTACCTCTGCTATTGCAGGGTTCTCAGGATCATAAGCTTCTTCTTCATAAGAAGCCTCTTGAGTACTGTTGGATGCAGCTTGCATTCCAGTCAGACTCTAAGAAATCATATTGACTTGCTGAGTCAATATTTTGTTCTGAGCCAATATGGCATTCAGAGTATCAATTTCAAAAACTCCCTTCTTCATAGGCGTCCCATTACTCACAGGATTCCTCTCAGAAGTGTACATAAACTGGTTATTAGCAACCATGTCAATGAGTTCTTGAGCTTCTGCAAGCATTTTCTTTAGGTGAATGGATCCACCTGCAGAAGTATCCAATGACATCTTTGATAGCTTAGATAAACCATCATAGAATATATCCAGGATGGTCCATTCTGAAAGCATGTCAGAAGGACACTTTTTGGTCAGCTGCTTGTATCTTTCCCAAGCTTCATAGAGGGATTCACCTTCTTTCTGTCTGAAGGTTTGAACATCAGCTCTAAGCTTGCTCAGCTTTTGAGGAGGAAAGAACTTGGCTAAGAAAGCCGTGACCAGCTTATCCCAAGAGTTCAGGCTGTCTTTGGGTTGAGAGTCCAACCATATTCTAGCTCTGTCTCTTACAGCAAAAGGGAAAAGCATGAGCCTGTAGACTTCAGGATCTACTCCATTAGTCTTAACAGTATCACAAATCTTCAAGAATTCAGTTAAGAACTGAAAAGGATCTTTAGATGGAAGTCCATGAAACTTGCAGTTCTGCTGCATCAGAGAAACTAGCTGAGGTTTCAGCTCAAAATTGTTTGCTCCAATGGTAGGGATGGAGATGCTTCTTCCCTGTAAATTGGAATTAGGTGCAGTAAAGTCACCAAGCATTCTCCTTGCATTATTGTTGTTGGGTTCGGCTGCCATCTCCTTTACTTGTTCAAAATTTTCAATAAGGTTGTCTCTGGATTGTTGTAATTTAGCTTCTCTTAGTTTTCTCTTCAGAGTCCTTTCAGGTTCTGGATCAACTTCAACAAGAATGCCTTTTTCTTTGTCCCTGCTCATAAGAAAGAGAAGAGAAAAAGAAAAGAAGAGGAATCCTCTATGTCACAGTAAAGATGTTCCTTATTGTTAGTAGAAGAAGAAAAGAAGAAAAAAAATTCGAACACAGATAGAAGAGGGGGTTCGAATTTGGTGAGTGATGTGAGGAAGAGATGTTAGTAGATGAATAAATAAATAGAGTAAGATGAGAGAGGAAGAGAATTTTCGAAAATTATTTTTAAAAAGAGTTAGTGATTTTCGAAAATAGTTTTTGAAAAAGGTTAGTAATTTTCGAAAATTAAAATAAAAAATTAAAATAATTGGTTAATTAAAAAGAATTTTTGAAAAAAAGGGAAGATATTTTCGAAAATTAGAGAGAGAGAGAGAGTTAGTTAGGTGGTTTTGAAAAATATAAGAAACAAACAAAAAGTTAGTTAGTTAGTTGAAACAAATTTTGAAAAGATAAGAAGTTAGGAAGTTAGAAAAGATATTTTGCAATCACTTTTTTGAAAAAGGTAAGATAAGAAGATATTTTTGAAAAGATATGATAGAAATTAGTTTTTGAAAAAGATTTGATTTTTAAAATCTCAATTAATGACTTGATTCATAAGAAATCACAAGATATGATTCTAGAACTCAAACTTTGAATGTTTCTTAACAAGCAAGTAACAAACTTGAAATTTTTGAATCAAAACATTAATTGATGATGTTATTTTCGAAAATATGATGTAAAATTAAGAAAAGGATTTTTGAAAAATATTTTTGAAATTTTCGAAAATAACTAAAAAAAATTGAAAAAAAGATTTGATTTTTGAAAAAGATTTTGAAAAAGATAAGATTTTCTTTTTTTTTTTAAATTGAAAATTTGATTTGACTCATAAAAACAACTAGATTTTAAAAATTTTTGAAAAAGTCAAATCTAATTTTCAAAATTTTAAGAGAGAAAAAGGGAAAGATATTTTTTTGATTTTTGAATTTTTATGATAAGAGAGAAAAACAAGAAAAATGATGCAATGCATGAAAGTTATGGATCAAAACAATGAATGCATGCAAGAATGCTATGAATGTCAAGATGAACACCAAGAACACTATGAAGATCATGATGAACATCAAGAACACATTTTTGAAAAATTTTTAATGCAAAGAAAACATGCAAGACACCAAACTTAGAATTCTTTAATGCTTAGACATAAAGAATTCAGGAATGCATATGAAAAACAATAAAAGACACAAAACATGCAAATGCAAAGATCAAACAAGAAGACTTACCAAGAACAACTTGAAGATCATGAAGAACACTATGAATGCATGAATTTTTTCGAAA
This sequence comes from Arachis hypogaea, assembly GCF_003086295.3. NCBI lineage: Eukaryota > Viridiplantae > Streptophyta > Magnoliopsida > Fabales > Fabaceae > Arachis > Arachis hypogaea. The sequence goes on along the minus strand of NC_092048.1, from coordinate 71,681,995 downwards.
ATATGCAAGATGAACATGCAATTGACACCAAACTTATAACATGACTCAAGACTCAAACAAGAAACACAAAAAATATTTTTGATTTTTATGATTTTCTAAATTTTTTTGGAATTTTTTCGAAAATTATTTTGAAAAAGGAAAATAAGAATTCCAAAATTTTTAATATGAATTCCAGGAATCTTAAGGGTCAGGCATGGCTTAATAGCCAGCCAAGCTTTAGTATGTAACTCAGACATGACACGCCTGACATGCCCTACACAGAAGAATTAGACATGGCTTTACAGCCAGCCAGGTTTCCACATGCTTCATGAAACACTAGAATTCATTCTTAAAAATTCTGAAGAAAAATATATTTTTTGAAAATATTTTTATTTAAAATTTTTTTTTTCGAAAACAAAGGAGAAATTTTTGAAAATAAAACAAAAAGAAAATTACCTAATCTGAGCAACAAGATGAACCGTCAGTTGTCCAAACTCGAACAATCCCCGGCAACGGCGCCAAAAACTTGGTATGCAAAATTGTTACTCAGGTTGTGAATTATTGTTCGAAATTGATTCCCTGGCGATGGCACCAAAAATGGATGCACAGAACCATGGTCTAAACATATCTTCACAACTTCGCATAACTAACCAGCAAGTGCACTGGGTCGTCCAAGTAATACCTTACGTGAGTAAGGGTCGAATCCCACGGAGATTGTTGGTATGAAGCAAGCTATGGTCACCTTGTAAATCTCAGTCAGGCGGATATAAAATAGTTATGTAGTTTTCGAAATTTAGTAATAAAAGTAGGATAGAAATACTTATGTAAATCATTGGTGAGAATTTCAGATAAGCGTATGGAGATGCATTTGTTCCTCTAAACCTCTGCTTTCCTGCTGTCTTCATCCAATCAGTCTTACTCCTTTCTATGGCTGGCTTTGTGTAAGGATGTCACCGGTGCCAATGGCTACTTTTAATCCTCTCGGGAAATGGTCCAAATGCTCTGTCACAGCACGGCTAATCGTCTGGAGGCATCACCCTTGTCGTTGGTTGCATCCTATTCCTCTCTGTGAAAATGGTCCGATGCGCTGTCACTGCATGGCTAATCATCTTGGAGGTTCTCGATCATACTGGAATAGAATTTACTATCCTTTTGCGTCTGTCACTACGCCCAGCACTCGCGAGTTTGGAGTTCGTCACAGTCATTCAATCCCAGAGTCCTACTCGGAATACCACGGACAAGGTTTAGACTTTCCAGACTCTCAGGAATGCCGCCATCAATCTAGCTTATACCACGTAGATTCTGATTAAGAGATCTAAGAGATACTCATTCAATCTAATGTAGAACGGAAGTGGTTGTCAGGCATGCGTTCATAGGGAATGATGATGATTGTCACGTTCATCACATTCAGGTTGAAGTGCGAATGAATATCTTAGAAGCGAAATAAGATGAATTGAATAGAAAATAGTAGTACTTTGCATTAATCTTTGAGGAACAGCAGAGCTCTACACCTTAATCTATGGAGTGCAGAAACTCTACCGTTGAAAATACATAAGTAATGAAGGTCCAGGCATGGCCGAATGGCCAGCCCCCAAACGTGATCAATAGATCAAAAGATAATCCAAAGATGTCTAATACAATAGTAAAAGGTCCTATTTATAATAAACTAGCTACTAGGATTTACAGAAGTAAGTAATTGATGCATAAATCCACTTTCGGGGCCCACTTGGTGTGTGCTTGGGCTGAGCTTGAAGTTTACACGTGGAGAGGTCATTCTTGGAGTTGAACGCCAGCTTTTGTGCCAGTTTGGGCGTTGAACTCCACTTTGCAACTTGTTTCTGGCGCTGGACGCCAGAATTGGGCAGAAAGCTGGCGTTGAATGCCAGTTTGCGTCGTCTAAACTTGGGCAAAGTATGGACTATTATATATTGCTGGAAAGCCCTGGATGTCTACTTTCCAACGCAATTGGAAGCGAGCGCGCCATTTTGAGTTCTGTAGCTCCAGAAAATCCATTTTGAGTGCAGGGAGGTCAGAATCCAACAGCATCAGTAGTCCTTCTTCAACCTCTGAATCTGATTTTTGCTCAAGTCCCTCAATTTCAGCCAAAAAATACCTGAAATCACAGAAAAACACACAATTTGAAAATGTGTTTTTCTGTGATTTTAGGTATTTTCTGGCTAAAATTGAGGGACTTGAGCAAAAATCAGATTCAGAGGTTGAAGAAGGACTGCTGATGCTGTTGGATTCTGACCTCTTTGCACTCAAAGTGGATTTTCTGGAGCTACAGAACTCAAAATGGCGCTCTTCCAATTGCGTTGAAAAGTAGACATCCAGGGCTTTCCAGCAATGTATAATAGTTCATACTTTGGCCGAGTTTAGATGACGTAAAAGGGCGTTGAACGCCAGTTCTACGCTGCTGTCTGGAGTTAAACGCCAGAAACAAGTCACAAACCAGAGTTGAACGCCAGAAATACGTTACAACCTGGCGTTCAACTCCAGAAAGAGCCTCTGCACGTGTAACATTCAAGCTCAGCCCAAGCACACACCAGGTGGGCCCCAGAAGTAGATTTATACATCAATTACTTACTTCTATAAACCCTAGTAACTAGTTTAGTATAAATAGGACTTTTTACTATTGTATTTGACATCTTTGGACGCCTGGTTCTTAGATCATGGGGGCTGGCCTCTCGGCCATGCCTGAACCTTTCACTTATGTATTTTCAACGGTAGAGTTTCTACACTCCATAGATTAAGGTGTGGAGCTCTGCTGTTCCTCAAAGATTAATGCAAAGTACTACTGTTTTTCTATTCAATTCAACTTATTCCGCTTCTAAGATATTCATTCGCACTTCAACCTGAATGTGATGAATGTGACAATCATCATCATTCCTTATGAACGCGTTCCTGACAACCACTTCCATTCTACCTTAGATTGAATGAGTATCTCTTAGATCTCTTAATCAGAATCTTCGTGGTGTAAGCTAGATTGATGGCGGCATTCATGAGAATCCGAAAAGTCTAAACCTTGTCTGTGGTATTCCGAGTAGGATTCAGGGATTGAATTACTGTGACGAGCTTCAAACTCGCGAGTACTGGGCGTAGTGACAGACGCAAAAGGAGGGTGAATCCTATTCCAGTATGATCGAGAACCTCAGATGATTAGCCGTGCTGTGACAGAGCATTTGGACCATTTTCACAAGAGGATAGGATGCAGCCATTGGCAAGGGTGACGCCTCCAGACGATTAGCCATGCAGTGACAGCGCATCGGACCATTTTCCAGAGAGGATCAAAAGTAGCCATTGCCAAGGGTAATGTCCTTACATAAAGCCAGCCATGGAAAGGAGTAAGACTGATTGGATAAAGACAGCAGGAAAGCAGAGATTTAGAGGGACGAAAGCATCTCCATGCATTTATCTGAAATTCTCACCAAGGATTTACATAAGTATTTCTATCCCTATTTTATTATTAATATTCGAAAACTCCATAACCTTTTGATATCCGCCTGATTGAGATTTACAAGATGACCATAGCTTGCTTCATACCAACAATCTCCGTGGGATCGACCCTTACTCACGTAAGGTTTATTACTTGGACGACCCAGTGCACTTGCTGGTTAGTTGTGCGAAGTTGTGATAGAAAGTTGAGATTACAATTGAGCGTACCATGTTGCTGGCGCCATTGATGATCATAATTTCGTGCACCATTGGGCATCACCGTTGTCAGTGGATACATCCCGTCCTCTCAGTGAAAATGGTCCTGATGCTCTGTCACAACATCGGCTAATCAGCTGTCGGTTCTCGATCATGTCGGAATAGGATCCATTGATCCTTTTGCGTCTGTCACACGCCCCACAATCGCGAGTTTGAAGCTCGTCACAGTCATCCCTTTCCAGACCCTACTCAGAATACCACAGACAAGGTTTAGACATACCGGATCTCAGGAATGGCCGCCAATAATTCTAGCCTATACCACGAAGGTTCCAATCTTAGATTAGAAACCCAAGAGATACACATTCAAGCCATTGCTAGTAGAACAGAGGTGGTTGTCAGGCACAAGTTCATAGGTGAGAATGATGATGAGTGTCACGGATCATCACATTCATCAAGTTGAAGAACGAATGAATATCTTGGAGAAGAAATAGACTTGAGTTTAATAGAAAACAATAGTACTTGTATTAATTCATGAAGAACAGCAGAGCTCCACACCTTAATCTATGGTGTGTAGAAACTCCACCGTTGAAAATATATAAGAACAAGGTCTAGGCATGGCCGTGAGGCCAGCCCCCAAACGTGTCTAAGATAGCATAAGACTTATCAAAGATGAAAATACAATAGCAAAAGGTCCTATTTATAGAGAACTAGTAGCCTAGGGTTTACAGAAATCAGTAATTAATGCAGAAATCTTCTTCCGGGCCCAATTGGTGTGTGCTTGGGCTGAGCATTGAAGCTTCCATGTGTAGAGAGGCCACAACCAAACTCTAAGTTTGGTGTTGAGAGGCCCCAACCCTGCTCTGATTATCTGTGAGGCTCCATGAGAGCTTACTGTCAAGCTATTGACATTAAAGAAGCGCTTATTGGGAGGCAACCCAATGTTATTTAACTATATCTATCTATTTTCCATTGTTATTTATGTTCTCTTTAGGTTGATGATCATGTGAAGTCACAAAAACAACTGAAAAATTAAAAATAGAATGAAAAATAGCATTAAAAATAGCACACCCTGGAGGAAGAGCTTACTCGCGTTTAAACGCCGGTAAGAGTACCAGAATGGGCGTTAAACGCCCATTCTGGCACCATTCTGGGTGTTTAACGCCAGAAACAGGCACCAGACTGGCGTTTAACGCCAGAACAGGGCATCTAATTGGCGTTTAACGCCAAGAATGGGAGAAAAGCTGGCATTAAACGCCAGAAACAAGCAGCAACCTGGTGTTTAACGCCAGAAGTGCACTCTAAAGGTGTTTTGCACGCCTAAATGGAGCAGGGATGTTACGTCCTTGACCCCTCAGGATCTATGGACCCCACAGGATCCCCACCTACCCCACCTCTTCTTCTCTCCTCTCCACACCCTTTTATAACACTCTTCCCCAAATACCCTTCACCAATCATCTCCATATCTCTTCCCCAAATACTCTTCACAACTCACATCCATCCACTCTTCCCCAAAAATCCCACATACCTCCAAATTCAAAAATTCCATTCCCTCCCAAACCCAACCCCAATACATGAAACCTAACCCTCCCCCCACCTCTATATAAACCCCTCACCACTACTTCATTTTCACACATTACAAACACTTCTTCCCCCCTTGGCCGAATACACTCTTCTCCTCCATCTCCTCTATTTTCTTCTTCTTTTACTATTTTCCTTCTTCTTTTGCTCGAGGACGAGCAAACCTTTTAAGTTTTGTGTGGTAAAAGCATTGCTTTTTGTTTTTCCATAACTATTAGTGGCACCTAAGGCCAGAGAAACCTCAAGAAAGAGGAAAGGGAAGGCAATTGCTTCCACCTCTGAGTCATGGGAGATGGAGAGATTCATCTCAAAGGTCCATCAAGACCACTTCTATGAAGTTGTGGCCAAGAAAAAGGTGATCCCTGAGGTCCCTTTTAAGCTGAAAAAGGGCGAATATCCGGAGATCCGACAAGAGATTAGAAGAAAAGGATGGGAGGTACTCTCTAATCCTATTCAACAAGTCAGAATCTTAATGGTTCAAGAGTTCTATGCAAACGCATGGATCACTAGGAACCATGATCAAAGTATGAACCCAAACCCAAAGAATTGGCTTAGAATGGTTCGGGGGAAATACTTAGATTTCAATCCGGAAAATGTAAGGTTGGCGTTCAACTTGCCAATGATGCAAGAAAATGCACGCCCCTACACTAGAAAGGTCAACTTTGATCAAAGGTTGGACCAAGTCCTCATGGACATATGTGTGGAAGGAGCTCAATGGAAAGTTGACTTAAGAGGCAAGCCGATTCAATTGAGAAGACCGGACCTTAAGCCTGTGGCTAGAGGATGGTTGGAGTTCATCCAACACTCTATCATTCCTACTAGCAACAGATCCGAAATAACTATGGATCGAGCCATCAAGATCCATAGTATCATGATTGGGGAGGAAGTGGAAGTTCATGAGATTATACCTCAAGAACTCTACAAGGTGGCTGACAAGTCCTGCACTTTGGCAAGGTTAGCCTTTCCTCACCTCATTTGTCACCTCTGCAATTCAGCTGGAATTGGCATAGAGGAAGACATCCTCATTGATGAGGATAAGCCCATCACTAAGAAAAGGATGGAGTAAATAAGAGAGCCCACTCATGGACCTCAACAAGAGCCTCACTGAGATGCCTCAAGGGATGTACTTTCCTCATCATGAAATCCCTGAGATGCCTCAAGGGATGTACTTTCCTCCACAAAACTATTGGGAGCAAATCAACACCTCTTTAGGAGAATTAAGTTCCAACATGGGACAACTAAGGATGGAGCACCAAGAGCACTCCATCATTATCCATGAGATTAGAGAAGATCAAAGAGCTATGAGGGAGGAGCAACAAAGGCAAGGAAAAGACATAGAGGAGTTCAAGAATACCATTGGTTCTTCAAGAGGAAGAAGACGCCACCCTCACTAAGGTGGACCCATTCCTTAATCTCCTTGTCTAGTTAATTTTTTTGTTTTCGTTCTCTATGCTTTATTTTTATTTATTTTTGTGTCTTATTACATGATCATTAGTGTCTAGTGTCTATGCCTTAAAGCTATGAATGTCCTATGAATCCATCACTTTTCTTAAATGAAAAATGTTCTAAAAACATAAAAACAAGAAGTACATGATTTCGAATTCATCCTTGAGCTTAGTTTAATTATTTTGATGTGGTGGCAATACTTTCTGCTTTCTGAATGAATGCTTGAACAGTGCATATATCTTTTGAATTTGTTGTTTATGAATGTTAAAATTGTTGGCTCTTGAAAGAATAATGAAAAAGGAGAAATGTTATTGATAATCTGAAAAATCATAAAATTGATTCTTGAAGCAAGAAAAAGCAGTGAAGAACAAAGCTTGCGAAAAAAAAATGGCGTAAAAAAAAGAGAGAAAAAAAAGAAAAAGCAAGCAGAAAAAGCCAATAACCCTTTAAACCAAAAGGCAAGGGTAAAAAGGATCCAAGGCTTTGAGCATCAGTGGATAGGAGGGCCCAAAGGAATAAAACCATGGCCTAAGTGGCTAAACCAAGCTGTCCCTAACTATGTGCTTGTGGTGTGAAGGTGTCAAGTGAAAAGCTTGAGACTGAGCGGTTAAAGTCGAGGTCCAAAGCAAAAAAAAAGTGTGCTTAAGAACCCTGGATACCTCTAGTTGGGGATTTAGCAAAGCTGAGTCCCAATCTGAAGAGGTTCACCCAGTTTTGTGTCTGTGGCATTTATGTATCCGGTGGTAATACTTGAAAACAAAGTGCTTAGGGCCACGACCAAGACTCATAAAGTAGCCGTGTTCAAGAATCAACATACTGAACTAGGAGAATCAATAACACTATTTGAATTCTAAGTTCTTATAGATGCCAATCATTCTGAACTTCAAAGGATAAAGTGAGATGCCAAAACTGTTTAGAGGCAAAAAGCTACTAGCCCCGCTCATCTAAATTGGAGCTAAGTTTCATTGATATTTTAGAATTTATAGTATATTCTCTTCTTTTTATCCTATTTGATTTTCAGTTGCTTGGGGACAAGCAACAATTTAAGTTTGGTGTTGTGATGAGCGGATAATTTATACGCTTTTTGGCATTGTTTTTACATAGTTTTTAGAATGATTTAGTTAGTTTTTAGTATATTTTTATTATTTTTTAAATAAAAAGCACATTTCTGGACTTTACTATGAGTTTGTGTGTTTTTCTATGATTTCAGGTATTTTCTGGCTGAAATTGAGGGACTTGAGCAAAAATCTGATTCAGAGGCTAAAAAAGGACTGCATATGCTGTTGGATTCTGACCTCCCTGCACTTAAAATAGATTTTCGGGAGCTATAGAAACCCAATTGACGCGCTCTCAAATGCGTTGGAAAGTAGACATCCAGGGCTTTCTAGCAATATATAAATGTCCATACTTTGCCCGAGTTTTGATGACGCAAACCGGCATTTAAACGCCAACTTTCTGCCATATTCTGGAGTTAAATGCCAGAAACAGGTTGCAAATCAGAGTTAAACGCCAGAAATAGGCTACAACCTGGCGTTTAACTCCAAAAGAGTCTCTACACATGAAAGCTCAATGCTCAGCCCAAGCACACACCAAGTGGGCCCCGGAAGTGGATTTCTGCATCATTTACTCATTTCTGTAAACCCTAGTTACTAGTTTAGTATAAAAACTACTTTTAGTGATTTATTTTACATCTCTGGAACATATTATGTAACTTTTACGTTCTGAGACCTCCCTGGGAGGCTGGCCACTCGGCCATGTCTACCCTATTTTCACTTATGTATTTTCAACGGTGGAGTTTTTGCACCCCATAGATTAAGGTGTGGAGCTCTGCTGTTCCTCATGAATTAATACAAAGTACTATTATTTTTCTATTCAATTCAAGCTTATTCTTATTCCAAGATATTCACTCGCACTTCAACCTGTTGAATATGATGATCCATGACTCTCATCATCATTCTCACCTATGAACGCGTGCTTGACAACCACTTCCGTTCTATCTGCAATAGCTTGAGTGTGTCTTAGCCTCTTGGTTCATGATCAGAGTCTTCGTGGTATAGGCTAGAATTATTGGCGGCCATTCCTGAGATCCGGAAATTCTAAACCTTGTCTGTAGTATTTTGAGTAGGATCTGGGAAGGGATGACTGTGACGAGCTTCAAACTCGCGAGTGTTGGGCGTAGTGACAGACGCAAAAGGATTAATGGATCCTATTCCAACATGATCGAGAACCGACAGATGATTAGCCGTGCGGTGACAGCGCATTTGGACCATTTTCACTGAGAGGACGGACAGTAGCCATTGACAACGGTGATCCCCCAACATAAAGCTTGCCATGGAAAGGAGTATGAATGATTGGATGAAGGCAGTAGGAAAGCAGAGATTCAGAAGGAACAAAGCATCTCCATACGCTTATCTGAAATTCTCACCAATGAATTGCATAAGTATCTCTATCTTATTTTATATTTTATTTATATTTTAATTATCAAAATCCCATAACCATTTGAATATGCCTGACTGTGATTTACAAGGATGACCATAGCTTGCTTCGAGCCGACAATCTCAAGCAAGCTGACAATCTCCGTAGGATGACCCATAACTCACATAAGGTTTATTACTTGGACGACCCAATGCACTTGCTAGTTAGTTGTGAAGAAGAATTGAGATTATGATAATGCGTACCAAGTTTTTGGCACCATTGAGATCACAATTTCGTACACCAATAAACCATTATTTTATGGTTTATCTTGTGCTCAATTGAGTGGTTTTTATCATGTCCTTGCACACTTATTCATATGATTTGCATGATTTTTCTATTCCTTACTAATTTTGTTTTATGGTTTAAAACTTGCTTCCTAAGCCTTTAAATTATCAATTTTTAATTCCTCTTTGTACCATTCGATGCCGTGATCTGTGTGTTAAGTGTTTTTAGGCTTTATAGGGCAGGAATGGCTTAGAGGATGGAAAGGAAGCTTGCAAAAATGGAAGGAATACAAGAAACTAAGGAGCTGACCAGCGAGGAACAACGCGTGCGCATACCTGACACGTACGTGTGAAACGCGAAGATGACCATCGACTAGAGCCACGTGCAGAAACACAGACTAGAGCCAGGGAACAAGCAGAGACTCAACACACATTCTCATTCGCATAGTTTTAGTTTTTAGTTTTTCTTAGAGAGAATTCTACTACATTGATGTTGGAGGATTATCGTCGAAATAGAATTTCTCAATGAAATCCGCGTTGGTAGTATAGCTTCTACCCAACAACAATCCTCGAGTATCAAATTTAGAAGGGTTTTGGTTGTCACAAGTTCAACCCCAATAGAAATAACTAAAGTATTCAAACCTCGGGTCGACTCACAAGGAATGGGCAAACATATGCTTCAATATTGGTTAGAATTCCGGGGTTGCAAGTCATGAGCAAGAAAATAAAAGGGGAATCTTAACAAGCAAGCAATCTTAAAATGCAAGAAATTAATTCAAATAACTAAGCAAGACATGAGCAATTCCAAACTAACAAAGTAACATCCAATATGATTCTATTCTAAACTTAACAAGTAACTATAACTAAGACAAGTAATCAAGAATTTTGGGTTTTCAAATATGAATAATAAAAGCAACTCTTGGCTAGGCATGGGAATTGGGGTCACCATTCTTGTCTAATAACCATATATTGACAATTATGAGGAACCAAACTCATTAAGTCTACTTCTATACGTGAAGTACGTCAAATGGTTTGGTCAACATCAACCCAAAAGTTCTAACCTCACTACTAATTGACTTAATAGAAGGTTAGCGTCAAAGGCTATCAAATTGACCACTAAGGGCTCCTAAATCATCAAATCCATTAGACCCAATGACTCAAGTTTACCCAATTCGGTTAGCCTAGGCCAAGAGTAAAGAAAACTACTCCATAATCAAAGTAAACAATTCATCGAACACATGGTAAGCATTAATAAAAGACATGTTCAAATTGCAGTCAAATTGAAATTAACAAGTACCCACTAACAATTATCAACACACAATCATTCAAACAACACAATTAATCATAGAAATCATCAATGTAACAGCAATAAGTCAAGATTCACAACATTCATGAAATGGGTATGAAATGACAATTGACAAGAATTCATAAAACTATTACAAGATCTAAGCAAAATTATACTAAGGAATTCAAATTAAACTATCAAAACTAGTAATTAACAATATCCAATTTAGAATTCAACAAGGAAAGATCAAATTAAAACTAGATCTAGAGAGGAACAAGGAGTTCTCTCTTTAGAAGAACAAAGAACCAAAAACTAACTAAAATTGTGTCTTAGTGTAAAAATGATTGATCCCTCCTTTCCCCTAGAATCCTTGGGTCTTTTCCATGCAGAAACAGCTTAAATTTGGGCCTGATGAGCCTCAGAAATCGTCAGGCATGATTTCATTTATTGAGGTCACATGCAGCTTCCCGCGCGTGCGCGCCATGCGTGCGTGCGCCCCGATTGCTTTTGTTATCCATGCGTGCGCGCCAAGTGCGCATGTGCGTCGATAGGAATCCTCTGATCTACATGGATGCGTCCATCCTTGCGCGCCGCTTCCAGCCATCCTCATCCACGCGTGCGCGTGCGCGCCAATGCTGAATTTTCCAAAACTCAAATCTTCATGTTCCTTCCTCTTGTGTATGCTTTCTTCCTCTATTCTAGGCCATTCCTACCCTATAATTTCTGAAATCACTCAACAAACACATTACACCATCGAATGGCAATAGAAGAGGATTAAAATATGGCAATTTTAAGGCAAAATAAGCATGTTTTTCATCATGAAGAAATATTAGGAAGTGAACACAAAACCATGCATTTCTTATGAATAAGTGCGAGAAATATTGACAAAACCCCCCAAATTCTACACAATATATACCACAAAATTAGGGTTTATCAAATCTCCCCACACTTAAACCAAGCATGTCCTCATGCTTAGAATAAAAAGACCAAAGATCATGGTGAGAAAGGGTTTATGAAATGCAAACTACCTAAGTGAATGCATGCAACTAATGTAAAATCATTTACCTACTTGGTCAAGGGTAAATCTATCCTCCAAGAATACATGTGAGCATATAGGGTGAAAATAGTATATAGCTCAAAACTTACATGCTTGTGTTCTTAGCTCAATTACTATGTTCCAAAATACATTCTTAAAGCAAGTTTACTACAAAAAGTTTTTCAAAATTTTGTAGGGTACCCCAAAACACAGTTTCTTGGGGATGAAGTTATTGTTTTGACCAAGCAACTCTATAGAAACTAACTATCATGCAAGGTGTAATTACAAGCAAAACTAACTACACATGCAATGTACTAACAATGTACTAACTACTAAGCAAAAGATAAATCATGGGTATTGAAAGGAAGAGATTGTTACCCATGGAGATCGGTCGAACGACCTCCCCACACTTAGAATTTAGCACAGTCCTCCGTGCTACGAACAATGCACAAAGGGCGGTCGGAACCGGAACCGTCACTATCCTCTCCTTCAGAGCTCCCATCACTTGGGTTTGAGGTGGATGTGAATGTTTCGGGTTCCTCCATGCTAGGGGTAACACAACGCAGAAGCTTCTTGATGTAAGTGTATCGGCGTTGATTGCGCCGCTCATATCTATCAAGCTTCCGGTGTAGATCTTCTATCCTTTGAAGTGTGGATCTTTGCCATGGTGGTGATGATGAAGTGGAAGAAATAGTAGATGGGAGGGCTATGTCAAGGCTTGGGTTGTTCATAGGAAGATGTAAGTATTTTCCGCTTGGGATCGCATCTCCCTTGGCCGGAACTATAATCTTCCTGTCCTTGGCTTCCCAAGGAACACCCGCAGCAGTAACTAAATCAGATACCAATGCTGTAAATGGCAAATTACCCCGGGCATGGACTTGACTCACCGCTTGCTTGACAAGAAACGGAATGTTCATCCGCCTCTCCGTGAGAACACACCAAACAAGCAAGGCAAGATCTGCCGTGAAGGACGACTTGTGGGTGTTGGGTAGCACATAGTGGGATAAGATCTGGGCCCAAGCTCTAGCTTCTACAGTGAGGAAGCGAGTGTCAATGCTCTTGGGCCTCATCCGGAGTCGACCATGGATCCAAAATGCCTCTGGTTCAGCAATGACTCGGAGGATCGAGTCCCAATCAAATCCAAACTTCTCTCGCTGACGTAAGACTTCTTGGTAGCCATCCATGTCACTTGGTACCGGTAGGACATTAAGCACTTGCTGAATAGCCTCTTCTGAAACCGCAACTTGCTTCCGACGCATGTATACCGATTGAAGAGAGGAGAGATGGTAGTTAGTGTAGAATTCTTCCACCCAAGAGAGGTTGATCTCCCTTGGTTTTCTCAAAAGAAACTCCCATCCTTGCCGTTAAATGCGGGGTAGAATACAAGGAGCAACCTTGTCCGGCGGAGTAAGTAGATGCTCAGGATGATAGTTCCATACAGCTGTGGAGGGGAACATAAGTTCATAGAAGTGGTTGGGGAACCTTGAAGAATCTTTTGCCGGTTTGCTCTTTTCATTCTCATAAATAGGAGCGGGTGTCTTCACCTTCTTAGTTAGGGGTCTGGCTCTAAATGAAGAGTGCACCTTAGAAGTTGATCTTTGGGGTGCCCTCTTTGCGGCCGGTTTCCTTAGAGCTTTCTCCTTGCCTTTCTTGGTGGCCATCCTGAGAAAGGAAGGGGAATAAGAAAACATTAAACCCAAAGAATCATTTTAACAAAAACATAAAAGTGAAAGGTAGTGCCCAAAAGAAACATTACAATAATCTAATCATAAAGACATGGGTCATAACACTTGGCATGGGATGCAAGAGGAACTGAAGCATGCAAAATGGCATGAGAAGTATAGTCTCAAGCATCCATAACAAAGAGCAAGTCATATTCAATGAGTATCTAATTAGTAAGCAAAGTGGACTCAATGCATATAGAAGACAACAAGTGAATGAGGAGAAGCACCCAATTGAAAGTACATTATTAAAAGAAACCAAAATGGCATTCATGCATTTCCTCAAACACTTGGCGTGCAATTATCAAGCAAAGAGCAATGATAAGATACTCAATCAATTTAAAGCCCAAAATGAAACATCAATCATCACATAAACATCACATATTGGCAAAGAAAAGTAAAAAAATGACAAAAGATCTGTTAAAGTAATTTAAACTCAAATTCAACATCCATGAACAAATAAGGAAAAGGAAAAGTAAGCAAACAAAAGTAAGGAATATCATCATGTAACTAAAAGAGAAACTAAGTAAAGCAACAAGAAGAATCTAACTAGAAGAAGAAATAATGCAAAGTAAATAATAGATGAGATATGGAGGAAGTAGAACCTTGAGAAGTATAAAAGAACAAGGTTGAATTTTCTTTTGTGAAGATGAGAAAGAAATAGGAGAGGTGTAGTGCCACCGGAAGAGGCGTTTGTCGCCGGCGAGTGGCTGGAGACGGTAGTGGTGGATTGTGGAAGAAAAAGAAGAAAGGAGAAGTGATGGAAAGGGAGGAGGGAGAAAGAAGATATGAAAAAAAGGTGAGAAAGGGGAACAGAACAAGGCGCGAGGCTTTAAAACTAATTCGCGCAACCGGCGCGCGTGCGCACAGTGCACTGGCGCGTCGGTGAGATGTTCGCAAGGGACGCGTGCATGTCAATGGTGTGCACGTGCGAGGTTAGTTGTGCCCCTGGCACAAGACTGGCACAAAGTTGGCATGAGTCTTTGGGTTTTGTACCAGAGTTGGTGAGTGGCGCAGGCGCGCGGACGCAGACCTTGCGCAGGCGCGTGCTTGAGTCAGTTGGCAACCGGCGCAGACGCGCGCAGTGTGCGGACGCGTCGGTGTGGGCACAAGTGTGGCATAAGTGTGGCATAACTCTCTGGTTTTTGTACCAGGGAGTCCACATATCGCCATCGGCGCGCGCGCGCACAGTGCGCTTGCGCGTCGATGGGCGATTTGCAAAGGTGCACGCAAGCGGCAAGTACACGGACGCGTGAGTGCCTGGCGCGAGATGGGCATGAAGTGGGCATGACTCTCAGGTTTTTGGCCCAAGAATAGGAAGTGCACCACCAGCGCGCGCGCGCACAGTGCGCTGGCGCGTCGGTGCCCATTTTTCCTTTTTCTCTTCTTTTTTTTTCAACAAAACAAGACCTATTCTAACACATTTTTGGTAGGTGCTTAAGCTAGTAGTCAAAGAGAATACTTCACAATTTCATACATTATCCAAAACGTAGCATTCTCTCTATTTTAACAATCCATCCATACCAAAATGATGAAAACTATATGAACATCCTATCTATTCACAAGAAGAACAAAACTAGCATTCCTATGCAATCAATCAATCATCAAGAAATCACAAAATTCACAAGAATTTAGGGTTACAAACTAGATGGTATACACAAGGAATATCTTACCACGGTGGGGTGCCTCCCACCAAGCACTTTTCTTTAACGACCTTAAGTTGGACGGTCCTTTTCTTAAGCTTCCTCTCTCCTTGGTGCATCCTCCAATAGGAACACCTCTAGCTCTTTTGGGGGCTTGTAGCCATGATACTTCTTCACTCTATGTCTATTCACTTTGAAAGTTTCTTCACTCTTGGGATCAAACAACTCCACCACTCCATAGGGCTTTATCTCCTTCACCTTGAAAGGTCCTTTCCATCTAGAATGGAGCTTGCCAGGCATGAATCGAAGCCTCGAGTTGTAGAGGAGGACCTCATCACCTTCTTGAAAGTCCTTCTTCTGGATGTGATGGTCATGAAATGCTTTAGTCTTTTCTTTGTAGATCCGGGCATTCTCATATGATTCGTTCCTCAAACACTCAAGCTCCTCTAGTTGTAATTTCCTGGCTTCACCTGCCTTGGCTAAATCCATGTTGCACTGCTTTACCGCCCAATAGGCTCGATGCTCAATCTCCACCGGAAGGTGGCATGCCTTACCATAGACGATCCGGAAGGGACTCATCCCTATCGGAGTCTTGTAGGCCGTTCTATACGCCCATAGTGCATCTCCTAACCGGAGGCTCCAATCCTTTCTTTGTGGATTGACCACTTTCTCCAAAATTCTCTTAATTTCCCGGTTGGACACTTTCACTTGTCCATTTGTTTGCGGATGATAAGCAGTAGCAACCTTATGCGACACTCCATAGCGCTTGAACAATGCCTCTACCTTCCTGTTACAAAAGTGGGATCCTTGGTCGCTCACGATTGCTCGTGAAGACCCATAACGGCATACAATGTTATTCCTAATAAAAGAAATAACGGTATTGGCGTCGTCAAGGCGGGTAGGTATGGCCTCTACCCACTTTGACACGTAGTCAACCGCTAACAGAATATATAGATACCCACTAGAGTTGGGAAACGGTCCCATAAAGTCAATGCCCCATACATCAAATATCTCACAGAACAACATAGGTTGCTGAGGCATTTCATCCCTTTGGGATGTGTTTCCCGACTTCTGACACTGATGGCAAGACACACATAACCGGCTAGCATCCTTGAACAAGGTTGGCCACCAGAATCCACAATCCAACACTTTTTAGCAGTCCTTTGTGGGCCAAAGTGGCCACCATATTTGAACGAATGGCAAGCTTCAAGAATGGGTTGGAATTCAGACTCCAGGACACATCTTTAAATTACTTGGTCCACGCCCCTCTTCCACAGGTGAGGGTCATCCCAAATATAGTATTTGGAATCACTCCTCAACTTGTCCCTTTGGTTTTTCGAAAAGTTGGGAGGGAAGATTTCGCAACCAAGTAGTTCGCAATTGGGGCAAACCAAGGAAAGCTATCCGACACAGCATGCAAACTATCCAATGGGAATGAGTCATTGATCGGAAATGGATCAAATTTCAAATTTTCAATGCGACTTGCTCACCTCCGATATGTCCTCCATACTGTGATCCATGGCAATGCCATAGGATCTTCTGTGCCTCTTCTCTAGGCACACATCTATGGATCATTCCGTCTGTACACCTCTTAAAGAGATATAGTTCATCCCACAAGTAGTACTTTGCATCAGTAATCAATTTTTTCGTTTGCACCTTGCTGTACTCTCTGGGTATGAATCTCACAGCTTTATAGTTTGCAATGTCTGCAAACCATGGTACTTCCTGAATGGCAAAGAGTTGCTCATCCGGGAAGGTTTCAGAGACCTCAGTAGAAGGGAAGGATGCTCCTGCTACTGGTTCTATCCGGGACAGGTGATCTGCTACTTGGTTCTCTGTCCCTTTTCTGTCTCTTATTTCTATATCAAACTCTTGCAGAAGCAACACCCATCTTATGAGTCTGGGTTTTGAATCCTACTTTGTGAGGAGATATTTTAGAACAGCATGGTCAGTGTACACAATCACCTTTGATCCTACTAAGTAAGATCTGAACTTGTCAATGGCATAAACCACTGCAAGTAACTCCTTTTTTGTGGTTGTGTAATTCTTCTGTGTATCATTTAAAATATGGCTAGCATAATAAATGACATGCAGAAGCTTGTTATGCCTATGTCCCAATACTGCAACAATGGCATGGTCAGTGGCATCACACATTAGTTCGAATTGTAATGTCCAGTCCGGTGCAGAAATAACTGGTGCTGTGACCAGCTTAGCTTTCAGAGTTTCAAACGCCTGCAGACACTCCGTGTCAAAGACAAATGGTGTGTCAGCAGCTAGCAAATTGCTCAGAGGTTTTGCAATTTTTGAAAAATCCTTTATAAACCTCCTATAGAATCCTACATGCCCCAGAAAGCTTCTGATTGCCTTAACATTGGCAGGTGGTGGTAATTTTTCAATTACCTCTACCTTAGCTTTATCTACCTCTATTCCTTTGTTCGAAATTTTGTGCCCAAGGACAATTCCTTCAGTCACCATAAAGTGACATTTCTCCCAGTTTAAAACCAGGCTAGTCTCTTGGCATCTTTTCAGAACAAGTGCTAGATGGTCAAGACAGGAGCTGAATGAGTCTCTAAATACTGAGAAGTCATCCATGAAGACTTCCAGAAATTTCTCTACTATGTCAGAGAATATAGAGAGCATACACCTCTGAAAGGTTGCAGGTGCATTGCATAGACCAAATGGCATCCTTCTGTAGGAAAATACTCCAGAAGGACATGTGAATGCTGTTTTCTCTTGGTCCTGAGGATCTACTGCAATTTGGTTGTAACCTGAATAGCCATCCAAAAAGCAATAGTATTCATGACCTACTAGTCTCTCTAGCATCTAGTATATGAATGGTAAAGGAAAATGATCCTTTCTGGTGGCTGTATTGAGTCTTCTGTAGTTAGTACACATACGCCACCCTGTAACTATTCTTGTAGGAACCAGTTTAATTTTTTCATTATGAACCACTGTCATGCCTCCTTTTTTGGGCACAACTTGGACAGGGCTTGATGAGCAGATAATTTATACGCTTTTTGGCATTGTTTTTAGTATGTTTTTAGTATGTTTTAGTTAGTTTTTATTATATTTTAATTAAGTTTTTAAATAAAAATCATATTACTAGAATTT